>NC_133618.1:517104464-517364815 GCF_048593235.1 Sminthopsis crassicaudata
CTCCTTAATAGAGGATTTTCAGAAAAGGATGGGTGGCCTGCTATTAGGTATATGAGAGAGAGAAATTTTTGTTTAGATATGAGTTTAACTACATTATGACTGAAGTCCCTTTTAAATATGAGATATGATTTTAGGATTATATAAATAAATCAGGAGGGTAGAATTTCACTATTTAGATAGGCTGTCTGGCCAATTTACACTATTGCTTCAATTATTTTAGTTATATGAATAAATGAGGTGAATAAAGCACCTCAAGGTCATCAGCCTCCATAATATTATGGTTAAAGGCTGAGCACCTTCAGGCCCTAAATCACAGTGAATGACACAAGAAAGAAGGCTATACTTTCTTATGATGGCTAGAAAGCCTTTTAAAAACAAACCAAAATTTCAAAAGCAGTGGAAAGAAAGAAGCCAGATAAGGTAAATTGCTCCTTTAGTCTATTATCTCCAGAAATAAAATCTGGAAGGGATTTCTTTAAGGAAAATTTGTGAGAGATAAAAAAAAAGTTCTTAAGAGTCATGGTCAAAGAGGGAACAGATATGTTGTTTTTATTACTTTTTTATTTTTTATCATTTACCTAGAAATGGGGATCATCTAATGCTGTATCTATTTCTGGGGGGGTGGGGAAAACAAAAGGAGAGAAATAGATAATCATGAATTTTCCATGGAGACAGTTTTCCAAAGTGAAAATGAATAAATTTTTTTAAAAAAAAATCTGCTGTGTTCCTGTCATTGAATACAAGTACCAGACTGATTGATTCTTATTGTATTAGTGCCTCTGACCAGGAAATACCAGTGAGGAAAATCTTCTCATATTATAAAAAAAATTTTAGAAGCTAAATTTCTGTAATTAGTTATGAAAGAATTTCTACCTATACTGACTTTTATGAGAGAGACTAATAGAAGTGGTATGAATTTCAGAAGCAATGCTGGCATCTTTATTCTCCACTCTCAGTTCACTCTCATTGACTCTTCTTTTTAACTGAGTACTCCCCATAAGAATCAATCCTTAATACTCTGAATTTCTCTCTCAATATAAGCACCCCTGGGCAACTCATCTCCTCTAATGATTTCTATAAGATAATGAGGCTGATTTTATTTTAAACAATCATGTTGGAACTCATATAGCCAAATGAGTTTCATCCTACAAAATTGTATACTCACTGCAATAGGATCAGTCTTACCAAAACATTAATAAGAATTCATGTGTGTGTATGTAGGAGGACAATAAAAGTAAGGATGATTACCTCATCACAATAAATAGCTTTTTTAAGCCTGGGAGAATATAACATCCCCCCCCCCAAGTAGATATAGTTCCTTCCTTTGCAGCTACTCTGTAGTTTTACACAAAAAGTTTTAAATCCACTCACAATTGTGCCTAGTTTCTCATTAGGAAAATTCCTAACATTTAGGCTGAGGTTAATGTCTTTGACTTAATTTACATGTACATCTAACCCTAGTTAACCCCCTATACTATTTGCTGTTGAGACAAATTCAGATTAAGGAAAAAATTGGATAGTGAAAGAGAAGTTTATATTATGGTATAATATAGTTAGGTAGATACTAACGTATGTTCAGATTCACCCCCAAATCCATCCTTGTTTGTGAATGTGTCTGAGATTGTGTCAGTATTGAGTTTTTTATCAAAATTAAAATGATACTTCCTACTTTATGGTTGATCATTACAAGTTTAATTATAAGAATTATTTAAAATTAATCACACTTAGGATCTTTTATGAAATGTTATTGACATTATGTTGTTTTCATCAATTAAAAACTTACATGTAAATAACTAGAAATATAATATGTATATTTTATATACATATGCAGATGCCATGTGTGTGTGTATGGAATAGATAGAAGACATCATGAGAGAAAACACAGGGCATCACAGGAAAGCAGAGTAGGACAAGCTGAGAAGAAAAACAAGCTACGAGATAAAGTGAGGGGCAGAGCATTTCAGGTATGGGGGCCAATAGATTTAAAGACTTGGAAATGGGAGAGGTAGCATCTGTTCCATGATGAATAAGCAAGGCTAATGTTAGATTAGATAGGGCATAAAAAAAATACAATAACAAAGACTTATTAGAAAGGTTGGAAGGGGCTACTCTATGAATAGATTTAAATTACATAGAAATTTATATTTGGTCCAGAAGGTAAAAGAAATGCAAAAGTTTATTTAACAAGGGGGTGAAGGAAGGTGAGTTAAGTGACCTATTTCCAACCTATACTTTAGGTGGAAAAAAATCACCTTTGCAACAGAATGGAAGATGCACTGAATAGAGAAGGGACTTGATATAATAATTATTAAGCTATCACAATATAGCAAACAGAAAGTAGTAATAATAATAATATAAGAAATAAGTCAGTAGTTATGTTATTGGAGAGAAGGTAATACATATTACAGACATTCAAGATAAGATATAGAAAGCCAAAGATTTTTTATGGGTGGGGGTGTGAATGGGTGGGTCTGGGCAGGGACAATAAAAGTGAGGATGATGAACAAATTTGGGTGATTGGAAGGATGATAATGCCCTCAACAATAAAAGAAAAATTCAGAAAAATGTAGAGTTTTGTGCATATAGGTGGGATAGCTAATTAATTATTTTTTAAAACATGTTGAGTTTAAGATAACATCCAATTCAATGTGTCCAAAAGACAACTAATTGGCAACTCAAAGAAGAGCCTAATATTTAAGGCCCTCATCATCTCATCAATATCATATTAAAGCCTTCATCAAATGTCCCCTTCCTTTGAAACTCATTTCTTATTACCCTGGGACAAGATCCAAGACATATCTTATTCTCTTTTTTTTAAATTAATTTTTATAATTATAACATTTTCTTTGACAGTACATATGCATAAATAATTTTTTTTACAACATTATCCCTTGTACTCCCTTCTGTTCCGAGTTTTTCCCCTCCTTCCCTTCACCCCCTCCCCTAGATAGCAGGCATTCCCATACATATTAAATATCTTATAGTATATCCTAGGTACAATATATATGTGCAGAACCGAATTTTGTTGTTGTTGTTGTTGCAAAGGAAGGATTGTATTCCCAAGGTAAAAATAATCTGGGAAGAGAAACAAAACAAAACAAAACAAAAAAGAATGCTCACAGTTTACACTCATTTCCCAGTGTTCCTTTTCTGGATGTAGCTGATTCTGTCCATCATTGATCAATTGGAATTGGATTAGCTCTTCTCTATGTTGAAAGTATCGACTTCCATCAGAATACATCCTCATACAGTATCATTGTTGAAGTGTATAATGATCCCCTAGTTCTGCTCATTTCACTCAGCATCAGTTTATGTAAGTCTCTCCAAGCCTCTCTGTATTCCTCCTGTTGGTCATTTGTTACAGAACAATAATATTCCATAACATTCATATGCCATAATTTACCCAACCATTCTCCAATTGATGGGCATCCATTCATTTTCCAGTTTCTAGCCACTATGAAAAGGGCTGCCAGAAACATTTTGGCACATACAGGTAGGTCCCTTTCCCTTCTTTAGTATTTCCTTGGGATATAAGCCCAGTAGTAGTATGGCTGGGTCAAAGGGTATGCACATTTTGATAACTTTTTGGGCATAATTCCAGATTGCTCTCCAGAACTCCACCAACAATGCATCAGTGTCCCAGTTTTCCCACAGCCTCTCCAACATTCATCATTATTTGTTCCTGTCATCTTAGCCAATCTGACAGGTGTGTAATGATACCTCAGAGTTGTCTTAATTTGCATTTCTCTGATCAATAGTGATTTGGAACACTCTTTCATATGAGTGGAAATAGTTTTAATTTCATCATCTGAAAATTGTCTGTTCATATTCTTTGACCATTTATCAATTGGAGAATGGCTTGATTTCTTATAAATTAAAGTCAGTTGTCTGTATATTTTGGAGATGAGGCCTTTATCAGAACCTTTAACTGTAAAAATGTTTTCCCAATTTGTTACTTCCCTTCTAATCTTGTTTGCATTAGTTTTGTTTGTGCAGAAACTTTTTAATTTGGTGTAATCAAAATTTTCTAGTTTGTGATCAATAATGGTCTCTAATTCTCCCTTGGACACAAACTCCTTCCTCCTCCACAAGTCCGAGAGGTAAACCATCCCATGTTCCTCCAATTTATTTATGATTTCGTTCTTTATGCCTAAATCTTGGACCCATTTTGATCTTATCTTAGTATGTGGTGTTAAATGTGGGTCCATGCCTAGTTTCTGCCATACTAATTTCCAGTTTTCCCAGCAGTTTTTATCAAATAATAAATTCTTATCCCAAAATTTGGGATCTTTGGGTTTGTCAAACACTAGACATATCTTATTCTCACTGTGAATGTGCTTCCATGTATTGAGAAGCTTTGTTTCCTAGAAGACAAGCACTGTACCTTTCTATTATTGGGCACATCTTACTGTTATAATGGTTTTTTTCTACCATAGCCTCCTATTGGTATTAGTTTTAACTTTTATAAGAACACAGAATAAGTCTATTCTTTGTCCCATCTTGAAGCTTTTTAGACAGCTATCTTTGAAGATTTCTATCATACCCCACTACTACATCTCTCTTTTCATACTCAGTTATTTCAGTTCTTTTCTGTGGCATGAAACCCATCAAGAGTTTGTAAGCAAAGTTCTCTATAGTCTGTTTTTTTTTTTTTTAATGAGCATTTTAATATATAGAACCAGGACTTAGCATAGTATGCTATACATTGCTTGACCAAAGCTGAATGCAGTAAGCTAAATAATTCCATTGTTTTAAACATTGCATTTCTATTAATGCAGACTATAATTATGTTAGTTTGTTTTCAGATATGTCACACTATTGGTTTGCATTGGGATTATGGTCAACTAAAGTGTTCAGGTCTTTTTTTCATATTAACTGGTGTCAAGACAAATTACCTTCAACCCGAATTTGTGCAATTGATTTTTTTAAAACAATTACTTAAATTCAGGAATTTATATTTCTCTATTAGATCTTAACTTAACCCATTTTCAATCTTGATTCTGTCATCCATCATCTTAGCTTTAAACATTGCTTTCATCATGTTATATTATTCCCTGTTTAAATAGCTCGAAGTATTACTTGTTTCCTATCAGTCTACTGTACTGCAAGAATCCTCGCTTGCTTCATTGTGATATTCTTTCCATTAATGCCAGTATTGACCTCTTTCTGCCTTATTGTAGAGTCTTAAGCTTTTTGTTGTCATTAACACCTGTGAAATTCTGGTGTGTGACCTATGGCTCTCTTATCAGAATGTTTTTATTTTTTTGCATTTAACAACAGTATCATTTTATTTCTAATTACATATAAAGATATTTACCAACATTCACTTTTTGATTTCTAAGAACTTTACTAAGATTCCCCTTGCTCAGTTTTAATTTTTAAGGAGTTCTTTTCTTCCTTAAAAATTTGGATTTCCAGTTGTTTGACTTTGCATGTTCTTTTTGCTTTTCTTGAATAGTTAGTTTTTCTTTTTCCTCAGTCTCTACCATTTTATTTTTAAAGTCTTTTATTGAGTTCTATAAATTATTTTTTGGGCAGTTGACAATTTAACATTACTGTGGGATATGAGAGGAGTTTTGTGCTTCAGTATTCTACAGTGAAAATGAACCTCTGAAGTAACTTTCTATGGTTGGGTTCTTTTTCCAATGCAGTCTCATTTTTAAATAGGAGGATGTTAGTGTAACCACTATTCTATTCTTAATCAATATTCTATTCCCAGGGTGTGGGACATGGTGCTTCTAGCCTTAGATCCTCTTTCAGTTTTCTCCTGTCTTGGAACAGAAACCAAGAACTCCACCCTCCTGCAAATTTGTATAATAAACAGCATCTCTTCCTCACTGCTTCTGTACTCATCAGGCAAGTACTGGTTCCTTCTTGCCTAGTGCCAATTTTTGGCAATACATGTAGAGGCCTAGCATCCTTTTTCAGCAGAGGTTCCCTCAATCTTTCCCTGCTTGGATTCTGGACTCCCCACACTGAGAGATAAAAATTCCTATGGCAGGGACCAAAGCTATCTCTTAGCCTAAGTATTCCCAAGCCTTGCCAATTATTGTTTCAAGGAAACTAGCCTGAAGGTATTTACAGATCATGTGGACTAAACCTCTGTTTTAGGATTTTTCTTCAGATCTTTTCCAGTTGTTCCAGGAGGATCACTATCCCGTCCAAAGTTATATGTTTACCCTGAGGTGCTATTTTGTCTTGTTTGTAGGGGAATTTTCTGACTTACTCTGACATCTTTCCAGAATTCTCTCTGAATTATTTTCTTCAATAAGTTTTTAAACCTCCTTTTTCATTTGATCAATTCTACTTTTAAAGGATTTGTTTTTTTTTTCAATGATTTCCCCCCATTTAGCCAATTATATTTTTTAAGGATTTGTTTTCTTTAGTGATTTTTTTCTTCTTCCTTTTCCAAACTCTCTTTCTCTCTCTCTCTCTCTCTCTCTCTCTCTCTCTCTCTCTCTCTCTCTCTCTCTCTCTCTCTCTCTCTCTCTCTCTCTCTCTCTCTCTCTCTCTTCCCAATTGTTCTTCTACCTATCTTACTGATTTTTGAAATTCTTTTTTAGATCTTTTTGGTGGATATTTTTATCTTAAAACCAATTTATAATCCTCTTTGAAGCTTTATATGTAGACATTTTTGACAATTGTCCTCTTCTAAGTCCATGTTTTCATCTTCTCTGTTTCTAGATTGTCTATGATCAGGGCTCTTTTCTGGTGTTGCTTATTTTTTCAGTTTTTTTTGTGGCTTTCAACTTTCTGTTGATGGAGCACTGAGGGAACTGTCTCAAGTTTCTTGTGCTAGGTGTGGGAACTAAGTTGATAGCCTTCTGAATTGATATTTGAGATGCTGATGGCTTGCCCACTGCACTGGAGGGGAGGTTCAGTTCAGAAGGCTATTGTATTATTTCATTCATTACATTTGTACACCCAGCAGTTAACATAATGCCTAAAGCATAGTAGGCACTTCACATAATGATCACAATCACTTGCTGTGGTTGAAAATTTAATCACCTTATAGCCAATCTGACAGTGAATCTCTCTGAAATTAGTTAGGCTGGTCCTCAGACACCAGATTTACAAATCATTGTTAGGATTCTTACAAGGTGCTAAATCTGTTGCCTAATTTAGCATGGTACTTAACAGTTATCTAGTTCAGAGTTCACATCTTTCACACCTTTAAGAGAGCATATAAAAGGACAAGTCCATTCATGGACTTCCAGGAGATTCAGAACTAGAATTGACTTCTGGAGATTCACAAGGCAGAAACCCACAAGCCCATGCTCTGAGATTCAGAGTCAAGACTCATTCCAATTTCCACCTTTGTGCTGGCTGGAGACATTTGGACAAGAGTTCATTGGAGAACTAAGGAGAGAGGAAGGCCTCCAGAAAACTAGGTGAGCCCCAAGTGAAGGAAATAAGACTTGGAAGGAGAAAATAAGAGATCTGGACTTTAACTCCTGGCTGCATTTTGGGATTATTGAAACTGAACTGAAGCCAAGACTGCCTCCAGAAGCTCTCCAAAAGTTCTGCTCCAAGAGAGCAATTATAATTTAGAGAAAAATAACATTACAAATTAGTGCATAGCTTGTATTTTATTTCCTACCATAATAAATGCCAAATCCTCTGCTTGTTTTTTCAAGGCACTCTATGACTCACCCCCCTACAGATTCAAATTTTGCTTTCTCCTCAATTCATTCATAACCTCATCTTCTAATAGACTGAGGTCAGTTTCCACATTGTCCCACAGGTATCACAATGATAATTCCATTTGTATTTCAGGATTTTGCCAAAGATAGTGAACTCTTTATTTTTCTCTCTATCATAATTCTCCTATCCTTTTAGACTCACCTGATTATTTTCATTTTCATTGATGTGTTCCTGATATGAACTTAACAATTCATCATTGATTATAGTTCCAAGTTTGTGGTCTCTCTATAGACTATGAGTTCCTTGGGGGTAGGAGGAGATTGCCAAATATAATGGGAAGATAACTAGCTCTGAAATCAGGAGCCCAGGGCTAAAATCCCACCTTTAGGGTGCTTAGTAATTTATTGGACAAGTCCCTTGTCCTCCTTGACCTCAATTTATTCTCTGTGAAATGGGAAGCAGTTTAAAATGTATGATTTCTGAGGTCCCTTCCAGTTCTAGATCAATCAGAACAACTGATTCTTTTTTTGTGTTTATATCTCCATTGTTTTTTTGAGTTTCCATTGTGTAACAGCCATATAGTAAAAGGTTCTTAAATAAAAGAATGAACAAATTGCTGCATATTTCTCACAGAATCCAGCATAGTGCTCAGCATATACCATAACAGATATATAAACACTAACTGTCCCCTTAATCCTGAGTAGACACAGATTAAAGAAGGGAGAAGACACAACTAAACCAATGTGTAGTAGTGATCATGGGTTATTAAATCCAATGTGACCTTGCCAGGAAATTGAAGCCACAAATCAAATCTGGAGGTCCTGGTGGCTACCTGGTTCTTCTTTGTGAGGAAACATGTCTTTCTTGATCCTCCAAATTCTTAAAGCTCCTCATAAAAATATTACCTAGTATGTGTTTTGTATTTTCTTTCCTGTATGTGAGTTATTACCATCCTAATAAAACTTAGGCTTCTTAGAAAATCAGGCTACTCTAAGGTTAGGTAGTGCCATACTGCAGATATTTTTAATACAATTCTATCAGAAAGATCTGAGTTCAAATCCATCCTCAGACACTAACTGTGTGATCTTGGACAAGTCATTTAATATTTGTTGATTCATTTCCTCAACTATAAAATGGGGACCTTTTTACTATTTATGTCACAGGATTGTTTTGAAGACCAAAGGAGATAATATTTGTAAAAGGCTTAGCACAATGTCTGGCACTTAATAAATGCTTGTTCTTTTCCCTCTTTCCTATACTTTAGTATTTCTATCCCAATGGTTTGCCATGGTACCTGCCATATAGTAGATAACTGATAAATGCTTATTAAATATATATATACATATATATATGTATATATATATACACACACACACACACACACACACACACACACAAATATATATATATATATATATATATATATATATATATATGTATGTATATAATAGTCAGACTGGGGTACAAAAGGCAAACTTGAACCATACAATTAACTTCTTAAAAAGAAATCTGAATTAACTAACCTGATGAGACTGGGACCAAAGGAGGTTTTGACATCACAGCCACTTATTAAAATAGATTTAATATTAGTAATTTTTCTTATCTCATTTGTTAATAGTTTCAACATCATTCAAAATGCTACAACCAAGTACCACATGTAGAGCCTAAAGAATCCCTGGAGACTGATACCATAAAACCAGAAAATATAAATCTGTCACCACATACGGTCTAATTTTTCTCCCTGATGTTTCATTCTATTTAAAGGGAAATTGTCCCTATTTGCCCTAGCCTGGCACTGTGAAAGAAAGAATACAGGAAACTTTCATTCAAACAACAAAAACCCTAAAAATATCAGAAATTATAGGCAATATAAAAACGAATGCATAAGAGTCCAGCTGGTCATAGTATTTATCTTCACATCATGAAAGTGGAAAAATGATTCTTTTCACACATTAGGAAAATGATCTCACTAATTTCTGGTTGTAAAATCAGTGGGGATCGCATTCTTTGATTATGAAGTAGCCCAAGGTCCTTCCAATTAGCCAAATGTGTATTAACTACAATAATAGCTACTTTGTGTATAAGTGTGTTTCTCTGGGAGAGGAGAGAGAGAGAGAGAGAGAGAGAGAGAGAGAGAGAGAGAGAGAGAGAGAGAGAGAGAGAGACAGAGAGAGACAGAGAGAGACAGAGAGAGACAGAGAGAGACAGAGAGAAGGAGGGAGAGAAGTAAGGAGGGAGGGAGGGAAGGTATATATGTGGATATAGTGTTGTGGTTAAACACCTGTCCAGATATCTAAGACAAGCAGAAGAACTATAGAAGAACAATGATAGAAACTAGTCTCTTGGCTTATGTCTGCTAAACAAAGTTGGTATGCTGCAAGGCCTTGAAAAGTCAGTTGAGTGAGACAACCTTGTGCTTAAGGCCATTCTCCTAGTGCTGAGGTGCAGCTTTCTTCAAATCCCCAATTTTTCCAGTAACCTGTTCATAGAAATAACTATGTTGCCAAACTTTCAGACAGCCACAGCAATTCAAAATGAACTCAGAGGAAGCCTAATTTAGGAAACAATACATAAGATTTATATAGTGACTTGGTTTAGAACAGTTCAAATCATCTAACATATATATCATAACATTTTTATTAGAAAAAAAGTTATAGGGTAGAATATGAACACAGAAACATCCTTCCAAGAAGATGAAGTAAGTATATATATTGCCATATTCTTGTTTAGATATATTTCTGGCAATTTTATCTTAAAAATCAAATTTCAATACCACAATGTCAAAGAACTGAACTGGTTTCTTCTTCATTTTTTTTTTCCAGATTTCATTTCTCTTCTTTTTTTCCCTGAATTACATTTGTCAGCTGAATCTTTTGCAATGTTAATGTTGTTTTAAGAAGGAAATTTCCAGCTCTACCTAACTAGAAGGCCTATTTCTAGAATATTGATGTCTGCCTGTCTCTCCTATTATCAGTTTTTGAGATTTTTTTTCCTTATAATTCTTATCCTTTGACAGGTAAGATTTCAAAATTCTAAGTTGTTTCCTCAATTTCTTCCTATTGAGTGTTTTAGATTATCTTTGCCTCTTTTTATTGTCCAAGTGGTTCTGTAGCTTCTAAAGCATCATACTGTGACATCTCATCTCACAAACATTAGTGGAGAATGGAATCTCTCAGAAGTAAATTTTCTAGGTAGCAGCTACAGGAATTCTAATATACTTTTAAATGCTTTGATGGATATTGTTCCAAAAGTGTTCTATGAGCTTATAAGCTTTTGCAAGCAAAATGTACTCAAAATAATTTAACCATTTCCTGATAAATGGGAGTCATTATAAATACTGGTTTCTTTTTGTACTTTAATGTAGTCATCCCTTCTAGATTATTTAAGCATTTGTGCTGCTTGCCCTTAATGCAAGTGGACCAACATTGATATACATTTAATATTTAATTTTTGGATGACTTTTCCCTTTTCTTGTCTTTGTTGTTAAACTAAATTCGCGCTGTTAATTTCTCATCAATGTGTCTTGCTGTTAGGTACTGAAAGCTTCTAATTCATTACTTACATCTGTTGTGTACCAGAAAAATCATATAAATAAATCTCCTAAAATGGTGTGTAAAAGAGAATAAGCAGACTGGAATGACTGGGCTTCCTATCTGAAGAGTAACTTGTAGTTTTTATTTTAAGCTTTATAACAGTCCTTTCTCTATTCACAGTCCTTTTTTGTGAGATCAGGGGTCCATAGGTATGTATTATGATGCCAGAAGTCTAAGCTGTGGATATGTGTATTCCCTATGAAGAGTTGTTTTTCATGTTGATTAAAACACATTATTCTCTTATCCTTCCCTGGATCTAAGGTTAATGGATCTTGATTTACATTAACTTTGCTTCTCCTATTCAAGTTTATCTACTTATATTATTAATATTATTCATGCAATCTCCTTAGAAGAGGGATTCTTAAGTTTTGTATGTCATAGATCCCTTTGAAAGTCTGGTGAAGTCTATGAACTTCTTAGAATAATGTTTTAAAATTCATAAAAGAAGATATATTATTATGAAAGAAACCAATTATAAAGAAATATAGTTGTCAAAATATTTTTAAAAGAAAAACCAAGTCCAGTGACCCCAGACTAAGAACTCCTTCCTTATCTACATATACATATAGCTCATAACTCTCATCTTGGTTCTTTCAAAGATAGATTCAAATTATGAAAATTTTCAATGATAGCCTCTTTTTGAAAGCCTATCTTCATTTCTCATTCAGGTAGAAAATATGAGACTTTTTTATATTAATTCTGAGCAAAGTATTAAAGTATAACTAGAAAAAAGGAGTTGAAAATTTCAACATAAACATGCTTGATATTACTTGAAAAATGCTCCTGTTAGTACCTGCTGCCTACTCACTCCTCCTTACCTAGGCAGAACCCAGCTTAAGTTGCCCTAGGTAATTCTTTTCTCTTTGCATGGTCTATTATGTCCGAACACATCTCTCTTTCCTCATGCTTACCAGTCTTAGCAGAGATTTCCATTACTCTTCTATTCACTTGCCATGGAAAAACTAATACCTGGTCTTATCAAGAGAAAAGAATAGGAAGATCTTTGGTAACCATATAACAAGATCTGGAGGGACGGAAAACTGAAAAAAAAAAAAAAAAAAAAAAAAGCAAATAATAAAATAAGCAACAACAAATAAACCATGACCCTGTCTCATATGTGCAGAAAAGGAGAGAGGAGTAAATTGTATGCAGGTGTTTCCTGAACTTCAAGGATTTGTCAGTACATTTTTAATTTGAGGTACATCCAGGGAAGACAATAAAAGTGAGAGCAAGAAATATAATGGGAATAAAGCGGGGAGAGAGAGACAGACAGAGAGACAAACAGAGACAGAGACACAGAAACAGAGAGGAAAAGACAGGAAGAGAAAGGGAGAGAGAGTGAGAGGGAGAGAGAGAGGAAGGAAGGGAAAGAATGCCCAAATGTAGAGTGGCCATATGGCTAGAGGATGATTCCTATATTCAATGATATCAATGAAATGTCAAGATAATTAGAGTAAGACCATGCAAATGCTAGATTGATGCCCTCTACATAATTTTAAAAGGAAGACATAGACAGAAATTTCATGGGATGAAAAGGAATAGATGTGTTGAACTTTCCATCAACAGAGATCCACTTCAATGACACTACTTATGTTTTGAAGTATTAAAAGTTTTACAAGTTATTTCTTTAGAATAGACAAAGAGCTCCTGTTACCTTTTCCACAAAGAATTCACAATGTAATACAGCAATGGATTTGAAACTAGAAGACTTGGATTGGAATGCTGACTTGGACACTTATTATCTGGGTGACTTAATCTTTTTGGAACCCAGTTTCCTCCTATATGAAATAAGAAGATTGGATTAGATTATCTCTAATGTCAATTTCTCCTCTAATACTATGAACTTATGATTTCCCTTTGTGCCCAGAAGGAAGCTAGTGACAGGAATGAAAAATGCCCTTCTACCTTTTAGGGCAATTAGATTTTACAGCAGTTCAATTAAATTAAAAAGTGTTATACTGAGCCATAACTATGTCAGAAAGCCTGGGGCTTTATCCCAGAGTGCCTAAATATTGGCAAAGAAAGCTACTTTTTCACCCCCATAACTGTTAAACATCCTGCACATCCCCATGGCATGTAGTACCACCCCTAAACAACCCATCCTTCTCTCAGGGCCTGCCTCCCCTTCCCATGAGTTAGGGGTTTTAAAAATTTATCTTTGGAATAGAAACAGGAGCAAGAGACTAGATGAATATCTTTTTCTCCTGGTATACTTATATTTATCTAAGGTGCATTCTTCTTTGCAAAACCATCCTTCATGCAACTTCTTCACCATTCTGCTACTTCCTCTTCAAGACTAATATCGCTGGGTCAAGCATTGCCTGAAGTTTCAGA
Source organism: Sminthopsis crassicaudata (assembly GCF_048593235.1). Taxonomy (NCBI): domain Eukaryota; kingdom Metazoa; phylum Chordata; class Mammalia; order Dasyuromorphia; family Dasyuridae; genus Sminthopsis; species Sminthopsis crassicaudata. The sequence goes on from NC_133618.1 coordinate 517,118,036, forward strand.
GGCAATTTTTTTATACACGATGTATAAAAAGGTTTCTCTTTCACTCCTAAAGATATGGGCCTATAGCCTTTATGTAGCCCCTCATATCGGCATCTCTCATCTTTGGTCTATGTCCATCCATTTTTACATTTTTAGTGTGTTGTTTGCTTTGGCAGCACATATACCAAAATTGGAAACAGATAGTGTGATGTATATGTGTGTGTATATGAACATACCATATATATATATATATATATATATATATATATATATATATATATATATATATATATATATAAAATATTCCATGTTTATATACATTAGTGGGTATGTATGTGTTTGTTGATAGTTTACATAATATGTGTAATATTCCAACCTTTAGGAACATATAATATGATTATATAAAATATAATAAAATATATCATTTATATTATAGAATATATAGTTATGTAATCATACTATATATCCCTGAGTTATAAACTATGCTATATTCACAATACAATATCATAAATATAATGTGATATGATATGATATAAAATACTATGCAGTAATAATATGTAACATAATAAAATAAATGTAGTACAGTATAGTATATGGTATATTTTATAATACATATAATGCATGCTATATCATATATGGCATATTATAAGACAGTGTGGAATGGGATAGTATTATACATTTTATATACACACATACAGAGATACTACACCCATAGTACTTATTATAAATGTCATATATTATACATGAAATGTGATATAATATAATACAGCATAATATTTTACTATATAGTTTTATACCATATTAATATTATACTATATTATAGATATAATACGCCAATATACTAAAGTATAATACATTATATTGTATCATTTTTGTTGTTATTCAGTCATTTCATCAAAGTCCAACCCTTGCTGATTCCATTTGGAATTTTCTTGACAAAAATGCTAAAATAGTTTGCCATTTCCTTCTCTAATGAATTTTACACATGAGGAACTAAGGCAAACAGGGTTAAGTGACACCTAGTCTGAGGCCAGATTTGAATTTAAGATGAATCTTCTTGATTCTAGGCCCAGACTTTATCTACTCTGTCACTTAATTACACTGTGTTATACTATCTTATAGGGATGTATCTATACATTTATTTATAGTGTATATATATGGGTTATGTGTGTATCCATATGTTCATGTGTATGTATGAAAAACAGAAAGAGAGAGAGAGAGAAGAGAAAAAGAAAGAGAGAAAGAGGATCAGACATTAACTAATGTCAAAATACTTTGACTTATTCTGACTTAGAATCTAGTTGAGCCTCTTAATACTTTCAACTAGAGTTTTAGAGAACAAAGGCCTTTGCATTGCATGTAGAAGAGATAAAAAGGCATATATAGGCACCAGTTTTCCCCCAGAGAAGTGAACCCAATTTGGGCCCCATACATTGCACATTTTATCCTTAGAGTGCTTTTTTTTTTTTTTCAAAATTTCAAAAGTCATCATTTCAAATTCATTTAATATCATTTAATTTTACTCTCATTGTGCTTATCATTACTTCCCTTTATTTCAAGAAGAATACCTAACTCTCAAGTCTTCTTTTTATTCTCTCTCTTCTCCCCATTCTCTTAACATTATCATTCAAAGACATCTTGTTTTACTTTTCATTCACTCACCCCTTTTTCCTGTTAGCCCTCAGCCTGTACTTTTCTCCATGGAATCTTTTCAAGTTTTGCACTTTGGCAATCTGTCTTTACCTGAACCTAAAGTTATGGAATATTAAACCTGGAGGGTCTTTCAAGGTAGTCCAGTCCTACTCTCTCTTTTTGCCAATAAAGAAACTGAAGTCTAGAGAGAAATGGATATTTGCCCATGGTCAAAGAATTTAGTGATAGAAAAAGGAACTAGAACTCAGGCTTTCTGGTTCTATGTCTATTTATCCTTTTACCATGCAAGTAGCAGAAGGGGAAAATAAAATTATAATAATGAAGAAATAAGGAAATGCAGTAGAAGCAGAAAAAGAAAGAAGAAAAGTGTGGGAGGAAGGGAAAAACAAAAAGAAGAGGAAAAAAGAGGAAGAGGGAAAATAAAGGAGGGGAAAAGGACAAGAAAAAAAGTAGGAGGGAATAACAAAGAAAATACAGAACTAGAATAGAAGAGGGAAAGAAGAAAAAGAGAAGGAAAAGGAAATAGCATGTAGCTAGTACTTTTAAGATTTACTCAGCACTTATGTCATTTAATTTTTTACAAAAGTCGTGTGAGATAGATGTTATGTATAAAAAAATCAATAATCCTGAACCTGACAAATTAAGGAACTAAGAAGTTACAAAATGTCTAAGGGCAGATACTAATCCCAATGGTTCTTTCATTATGATCAGATTGGATTCACAAAGATCATAGGATCACACATTTAGAAGAAACTTGAAAGGCTACTTTAATCCAAAACCTTTATTTTGGAGAGGAGAGAAATAAGACTCAGGAAAGTTTGAGGACTTACTCAAGATCACTAGGTGATATATGTCAAAGATGGGATTTGGATTCAGTTCCTTAGACTCCATAAACAGTTCTCTATATGGGTTGGATGAGATGGACTTCCAACTCTCACTGTGACTCTCCTATACCATAAGGAAAATATATGTCCTTGTAGTTGATAAAGAGACAATAGTAAAAGTTGCATCTGCCAGATGGAAGAATTAGAATGTCAATTTCATGTTAGATCATTTGTTAAATTAACAAAACCAAAACAACCTTAAGTAACTATGTCCAAATCAATCATCTATCATTAAATACGAATTTATTATGTGTCTACTATGTATCATATGCTATATTAGGAGGTGGAGAGTCAAATAATAAAATTATCCAATCAACGCTATAGTTTAGGAGTTTACATTTTGTTTGGGGTAAATAAAAGTTTTATATATATATATATATGTATATATATATATATATATATATATATATATATATATATACATACATACATACATACATAAAGATTAGAATAGGACCACATAGAGAATTTCACTAATATAAAGAATTCTTAATTAAGAAACTCTATTAATGCAGGTCATTATCTTCTCTACAACTTAGGTTTTTAGACAGTTGCTTAGAGATGGCTTGTTCTGTGCCATACAACCTGTTTGAATCAAAAGTGGAACTAAAACCAAGTTTTCCTGATATAAAATAACTAGATATATACACACACACTAAAGAATAAATAATATAAATAAATTCTATATAATATATATATGTGTATATCTGTTAGGTTCTTGCTAAGTGCTAATGAGATAATGAGATATTAGGTTCTTACTAAGTGCTAAGTCGGTACTTGACAATTCTCTAGTTCCGGCCATGACTGGGAGTTTTACTTGTGAATTTCTGGGGAAGAGCTTGCATGCTTAGGAGGAGCAAGTTCATTGGTTGAAGTAATTTTTCCCAGAAGCCCTTGCATTATCCCACGCCCATTCTCTGGGAGGATAAAAGAGGGAAGTCACTACTCTGGACCAGAGTTAACAGCAACTGTCTGGAGACAATGGTTCTCTACAGGAAGAAGAATCTGTCTGAGAGATTTGAGTTGACACAGCAGATCTCCTCCCAGAGAGCAATTGGCAGCTTCTGGAGACAACAGCACGTTACATATTGGCGTCCACAACGTGGGGCAAGGACTTTTGCTCATCTTGACAAGGACTTATTCTGAGCCCTTCAGAGGAGCTAGACTGGACCATTGCAATTTGGCGCCTGAACAGGGACAGACACAATCCTGATTCCAGTGGAAAAGCCTCCAATCCAAATCTCAGTCTCTCTGACACAGAACTGTGAGTAACAAGGAAACTTTGTTAAAGATTAAGTGAGAGTTCTAATAGATAAATAAGGAACTAGAGAATTGTCAAGTACCGACTTAGCACTTAGTAAGAACCTAACATATATCTATATAATACATACATATATATATGTATATATAGATATAGATATGCATATATATCTATATATATGTCTATATACATATATATATATACACACTATAGAATAAATATAAAGTAATTACATACAATATAATTAAGGGCAAGGGACTAGAAGTTGTGAGGGGAGTATGTGTCCAAAAAAACTTCAATTAGGAGGTGGTGCCTGAACTGTACCTTGATATACAAGATGGTTTCTATGAAATTGAAGTGAGGAGAGAGTACAGTTAAACCATGGCAGCTTCCAGTGCAAAGGTATAAAATTAGGAATGGATTGCTATCTTTTAGGAACAGAGAGAAAGGTTAGTTTGGCTTGAAAGTGGGATGTGGGAAGGGAAGTACTATATAATAAGGTTAGGAATATAAATTGGAGTAAAGCTATGAAGTACTCTAAAAGCTAAAGTGAAATTTATATTTTATCCTAGAAGAAATATTTAGTGACTCACCTTTATTGACTAGAGGAATGGTATAGATGTCACTTAAAGAAAAATAGATTGGTAACTGTGAAGAATGAATTAGAATAGGAAGATATTTGAGGCAGAGAGACCAGTTAGATGGGTACTACCATAGTTTGAGAGGTGGTGAGACTTGAAATAAAAATGGTGGCTACTGTTAGAGAGAAAAAGTCAAGTATGAGAGATGTTGAAGAGACAGAAAGAAGAATTGGCAATTATCAAAAATATAGAGAAAGAAGAGTCAAGAATAATATTGAGCATGCAAATTCTAGCAATTGAAAGTATGGTTCTGCCATAAACAGAAACTGGAAAATTTGGTGGAAGTGAATTGGTTTGAAGGGAAACATATTTTAGACAAACCAATTTTGAGATATCGTTTAAATGTATGAAATACTCAATAGTCATTTGAGGATGTCAATAGAAGTTTGAAGAAGAAACCAGAGAAGAATGTGTAAATTTTTGAATCTATATGGAGACTGTGTAGATTCTATATAAACTATATAGATCTGTCAATCTGCATAGAAGCAATAATTTAATCTATGAAAATTAATAAAACCATTAAGAAAGAACAGAGAAAGAAAAGAAAAGGTCCCAGGATAGAACTTTGGGAATAACCACTTATCTCATTTCAATAGGGATGTGATATAGATGAGCCAGCAAAAGAGACTGAATAGGAACAATAAGCACAATAGTGTAGAACCAAGAGGAAACAAACTCATGAAAACTCAGAGGAGAAAGTCTAAGAGGTCAGAGTAGTCAATATTGTCAACATGACTTCTAAAGATATACCCCATTTGAGGAAAATATAATGAGATAAAAAAATAAATATTAAAAACGTAAATTAGGAGGTAATTATTCACATCACTCTTTTTTTTTTTTTTTTTTTGGTAAAGGATTCACCATAAGGTTTCTCATAGAATTATCTGAGTGTATTCACATATTTGTTACAGCTTGTTAAATATCTATATCTATATCTATATCTATGCATATAGATATAGATATCGATATGTCTATATATACACATATGCATACATACACATTGTAGTAGCAAAAGATATTAAAGTTTCTCTCTGAACTGAACAACTCTGACTGAAAGATGAATAAAAGATAAAAATTAGAAAAATTAAAGCTAAAAGATTTATGACACTTTTTGAATGGAAAGAACAAAGAATATAGAAATTTCTCAATGTTGCATAGCATATCTGTAAAAATTAGTCATGTATGAGAAAACAGAGAAATCACAAATAAATGTGAAAAGTTAGAAATATCCTTTGAAGATTACAGTGTAGTAGAAATTGTAATTAGGTTTGGAGTATACAATCAAAATAGACCTAAATGTAGATGTAGTAATGAAATCCTAAATAATAAATGGCTCTTTTTTTTTTGTTGTTGTTGTTGTTGTTGTTGTTTTGTTTTGTTTTGTTTTTCTTCCCAGATTATTTTTACCTTCCAAATACAATCCTTCCTTTGCAACACAACAACCACAAAATTCGGTTCTGCACATATATATTGTACCTAGGATATACTATAAGATATTTAATATGTATGGGAATGCCTGCCATCTAGGGGAGGGGGTGGAAGGAAGGAGGGGAAAAACTTGGAACAGAAGGGAGTACAAGGGATAATGTTGTAAAAAAAAATACCTATGCATATGTACTGTCGAAGAAAATGTTATAATTATAAAGTTAATAAAAAAGAAAGAAAAAATAATAATAATAAATGGCTCAAGTAATGAATCAGTTTTGTTATTGTTCAGTCATTTTTCAATTCAATTCCCCATGACTCTGTTTGGTACTTTTTTTGCACAGATATTGAAGTGGCCTGCCATTTCCTTATGTTTTACATATGAGGAAACTGAGGAAAACAGTGTAACATAATAAGCATATGAAACTAGGTTTGAATTAAAAGAGTTGTCCTTCTGATTTCAGGTTTAGCATTCTGCCACATAGCTGCCTTTACCAAATAACATGAACAATTAATAATCTTTTGAAAGACAATGGTAATGATGTGATAATATCCCTGGATTCTAGGACACTATTAATAAAGTCTTAAGAAGAAAGGTTATATACATGTATACATAAATATATTAACAACTGGGGAAAGAGAGGATTAATAAGTTGATCATATATTTAAAATAATTAAAAATACAATAAAAAACAAGCACAGGGCAGAAAATGTTGTAAATTACAAAGAAATGAGATAAACTGAAAATCAAAAATATAAAACTGATTGAACTGAAAGACATTTCTTTTATTTTTAGAACAAAAGTAGAATACCTTTATAAATCCTGAAGCAGAAAAAAGAGGGTAGAAAATAAAATTGACAAAATAAAAAGTGAATGTGGTCTGGAGAAAATTAAATAGTGGCAAAAAGGAATACACCATTTTCTTGGCAGTACATGTCCACCTACACAAAAATTCACCATGTATTAGGGCATAAAAACCTCAAAACCAAATGCAAAGAGGCAGAAATAGTACATGTTTCATTTAATGACTATAATGCAATAAAATTATATTCAATAAAAGGCCATTGAAAGGTAGAATAAAAACCAATTGGAACTTAAATAACCTAATTTTAAACGAATGGTCAAACAAACAAACCACAAAAAAAAAAAAAAAAAAAAAAAAAAAAACAAAACAAAACATGATTTCATCCACGAAAATGACCATAATGAGACAATATACCAAAACGTATGGATTGCAGTCAAAGTAATTTTTAGGGAAATTTTTTCTAAATAGCTACATAAATGAAATAGAGAAGAAAATAAATAATTAGGCATGCAATTAAAATGTAAAAAAGAACAAATTAAAAACCCTGAATTAAATACCAAATTAGAAATTTTGAAACTCAAAGGAGAAATTAATAAAATAGAAACTAAGAAAACTATTGAATTAATAAACAAAACTTAGATTTTGTTTTATGAAAAAACTAACAAAATAGATAAATCTTTGGCTAGTTTGCTCAGAAAAAAAAGAAAGAAAAAACCAAATCACCAACATCAAAAATGAAAAGGATGAATGAACTTACCACAAAAGAAATTAAAACAATAATTAGGACTTATTTTTCCCAACTTTATGGTAGCAAGTCTAACAATCTAACTGAAATGGATGAACATTTACAAAAATATGAATTGCCCAGATTAACAGAAAAGGAAATAAAATACTTAAATAGTTCCACTAAAAAAAAAAAAAAAAAAAAAAAAAAAGAGAGAGAGAGAGAGAGAGAAATTGAACAATTCATTAATGAACTCCCAATTGAAAAAATGTCCAGGGCCAAATGGATTCACAAGTGAATTCTTTCAAACATATAAAGAATATTTAATCCCAATGCTATGTAAACTATTTGGAAAACTAAGTAAAGAGGGAATACTGCCAAATTCCTTCTATGACACCAATATGGTACTGATACCTAAATCAAGACAGGCCAAAATACAGAAAAAAATTACATACCAATCTTACCAATAAATATTGATGCAAAAAATTTAAATGAAATGTTAGCAAAGAGATTACAACAATCAACAGAATAATACACTATGTCCAAGTGTGATTTATGCCAGGAATGCAGGGCTAGTTCAATATGAGGAAAACTATGACTATCATTGACTACAGCAATAACAAAATCAACAGAAATCATATGATAATCTCAATAGATGACAAAAAAAAGCTTTTGACAAAATATACCACTCATTTCTTTTAAACACATGAGAGATCACAGGGATAAAGGGAGCTTTATAACAATTAATATCTATCTAAAACCAAAGTGAACATTATTTGTAATGAAGACAAACTGGATGCATTCCCAATATGATCAGGGGTGAAACAAGAATGCCCATTATCACCACTATGATTCAACATTTTGCTAGAAATGTTGGCTTTGGCAATAGGAAAATAAAAAGAAATTAAAGGAATTAGAATGGGCTATGAGAAAATAAAATGATCATTCTTTGTAGACGATATAATGATATACTTAGAGAATGTTAGAAAATTATCAAAAACCTACTAGAAACAATTCAGATCTTTAGGAAAGTTGCAGGATACACAAAACCCACACAAATCACCAGCATTTCTATATATTACTGACAAAGCCCATCAGCAAAAGACACAAAGAGAAATTGCATCTAAAATCACTATAGTCAAAGTAAAATTGTGGTCTTCCTGCCAAAATAAACCCAAAAACTATTTGAACACAATTACAAAATACTTCTCACGCAAATAAAGTCAGATCTCAATAACTGGAAAAATATCAGTTGTTCATGTCAAAGCAACTAATATAATAAAAATGACAATTCTGCCTAAATTGAACCACTTGTTCAGTGCCATACCAAACTCCCAAACCTTTATTCTATAAAACTATAAAAATAATAACAAAATTCACCTTGATGGAAAAAAGACAAGGATATCAAAGGAATTGGAAAAAATAAAAAGGATGGTGGCTTAGCAGTACCAAACCTAAAACTATATTATAAAGCAGCAGTCATCAAAACCATTTGTTACTGGCTAATAAATAGAGTAGTGGATCAGTGTAATAGATTAGATACACACAGCAGAAACTCCCCCAAACTCCAGCTTCTGAAATAAGAACTCAGTATTTGACAAAAATTGCAGGGAAACCTGGAAAATAATATGTCAGAAACTCAGCACAGACCTACATTTCACACCCCATACCAAAACAACAAAATGGATACATGATTTGCACATAAAGGATTAAACAAATTAGGAGAATAAGGGATAATTTAACTATCAGATCTTTAGGAATGTATAACCAAAGAAGAACTAGAAAACAATATGAAAAGCAAAGTGAATAACTTTGAAAAGGTTTTGCACAAACAAAACCAACGGAAACAAAATAGAAAGGGAACTACAGAGCTGGGAAATTTTTTTATACCCAGTATTTTTCATAAAGGTATCATTTCTAAAATATATACTGAACTATGTCAAATTGATAAGAATATGTCATTTCCCAATTGAAAAATAATCAAAGTATATAAATAGATAATTTTCAGATTATCATTATTGATTAGAGAAATGCAAATTATAACAACTCTGAGGTAGCATCTTATACCTTTCAGATTGGCTAAGATGACAGGAAAAGATAATTATAAATGTTGGAGGAGTTGTGGGAAAACTAGTACACTAAAGCATTGTTGTTTCTAGAGAGCAATCTGGAACTATGACTAAAGAGCTATAAAACTGTGCATATCCTTTGACCCAGCAGTACCACTACTGAGTTTGTATTTCAAGGAAATCACAAAGGAAGGAAAAGAATCACATGTACAAAAATGTTTGTAGCAGCTCTTTTTCTGGTAGCAAAGAATTTGAAAATGGGTAGATGGCCATCAATTGGAGAATGGCTGAATAAGTTGTGGTATATAAAGGTAATGGAATGTTATTGTTTTGTAAAAAATTATGAACAAGCTGATTTTAGAAAAAAAAACTGATTAACATAAACTGAAGCAGAATCAGGAATACATTGTACACAATTACAGCAATAATGCATGATGATCAGCTATGAAAGACTTGGTTCTTCTCAGTGGTTCAATAATCCAAAGCAATCTCAATTGACTTTGGACTGAAGTTGCCATCTGCATCCAGAAAAAAAGAAGAAAGAAAAATGAATGTAAATCAGGACATGCTATGTTCACTTCTTTTTTCTATTTTGTTTTAATTTCTCCATGGTTTTTCTGTTTGGCTCTGATTTTTCTCTCCCAATATGATTCATGAAGCAATGTGTATTAAAAATAAATTTACTTAAAGAAAAGAACAAATGAAAGGATTTGGGCCCAGGAGCAGAAATAATAAGCAGAATAAAAACAAAACAAAACAAATAAACAAACAAAAAACCCTGGGCAGAGCCAAGATGGTGGAGAGGAAACTTGTCTTTTTTCTGACTCTTCCCATGACCCTCAAAATAACAGCAAATTGAGCCTCTGAACTGGTTTTGAAGTGACAGAACCCATGAATTTTGGGAGTGTAACAAATTCCCAGCAGAAGATCATTTTGAAGATCTCCAGAAAAGGTCTGTTTCAATTGGGCATTGAGGGAGGCAGGCCAAGCACAGACAGGCCAAGCAGAGGCACCAAGTGCAAAAAGGGCACACCAGGCACAGTCCCAGGGTAGATCTGCACACCAGAGAATCTACCAGAAGGAATCTACAGCAGTGTTGACTACTTTGTCCCGGTTGCAAGCCAGTAGATCAGCAGACTAGGTATATGACATTCAACACAGAGACAGAAAGCAAATTATCCTAAATGCCAAAATACATACACACACTAAAGAATAAATAATATAAATAAATTATATAGAATATATGTAGTATCTTTATATATATATACATACATATATGTATATATATATGTATACACACATATATATAGATACACACACTAAAGAATAAATTATATAAATAAATTATATAGAATATATATGTATATGTAATACACACATATACATATATATATACACACATATATACATATATATGTATACACACACACACACACATACACACACACACACACACACACACACTATAGAAGATTGGACAATCTCCCCTTTGCCCAAAAGGCAGATCTCAACTTTTTGAAAAAATGAGCAAAAAAGTAAAAAGGACTCTGATGATAGTTTTATGGAGAAAAAGAAGAACATATTTCACACACTGAGGAGATTAAAAGCAGATTGTCAACAGATAAAACCCCAAAGGGTGATATAAATTGGTCCCCATCTCACAAGGAGAAATTCAAAAAGGATCTTAAAAGAGTGCTAGAAGAAAAATGAGAAAAGAAAATGAGAACTTTGAAAGATGGTTTGGAAAAGGAAATAGAAATTATCTGAAGAAAACTCTCTACAAATAGAGTTAGTGAAATAGAAAAAGCATATAACTCCTTACACAGTAAGTTTGACAAACTAGAAAAAGAAAACCACTCTCTGAAAAACAGAATTTGTGAAATGAAAAAAAAAATTTAATTCAATTAGCCAAATTAAAAAAGAAGTAAAAAAAAAAAAAAAAAGATAATTGAAGAAAATAATTCACTAAAAATCAGAACTGAATAAATGGAAATGAATGACTCAGTGAGACATCAAGAATCAGTCAAGCAAAATAAAAACAAATGAAAAAAATAAAAAGATGTTAAATACCTACTTGGAAAAACAACTGTCCTGGAAAATAGATCGAGGAAAGACAATCTAAAGATTAATGGATTTTCTCAAAACCATGACCAAAAAGATCCTAGACATTACCTTTCAGGAAATCAGCAAAGAAAACTTCCCTGATATCCTAGAATCAGAAGGTAAAATAGCCTTTGAAAGAATTCACCAATTATCTCCTGAAAGAGACTCCAAAATGAAAACTCCAAGGAATATCATAGCTAAATTTCACAACTACCAGACCATGGAAAAAATATTGGAAGCAGCCAGAAAGAAACAATTCATGTATCAATGAGTCACAATAAGGATTGCTTGGGACCTAACACCTTCCACCTTAAAGGATTGAAGGGCCTTGAATCTGATATTCTAAGAGGCAAAATAACTTGGAATTCATGGAAGAATCAATTATCCAGCTAAATTGAGCATGCTCTTTCAGGAAGAAGATGGACATTCAATGATACAGGGGAATTTCTTTTATTTCTGATGAAAATACTGGAGCAGAACAAAATAAAAAAATAATATATACATATATTTGATCTCCAAATAAAGAATTCATGTGAAGCATAAAAAGGCAAAAAGAAAAGAACTCTTGAGAACTATATCTCTATTATGGGTATAGATAGAGAGTGCAGGTATGATTTAATTTTAGTGTAATAATATAAAAAAGAAACTAGAGGTAGAAAGAGGATTGTATTGGAAAAAGAGGAAAATGTAGGTAAAATGAGGGAAATTATATCTCACAAAGAGGCAAAGAAGATTTATTATAAATAAGTGAGGGAAAGAAGGGACGGGGATGAACATTGTGTGAATTTTACTCTCATGAGATTTGGATAAAAGAGAAAATATCAAGCATATTTGGTTTAACAGAGAAATTTGTCTCATGTTATAGAAAAATAAGAGAGAAAAGGGGAAAGGAAATAAGAAAGCTAATATATATATATATATATATATATATATATATATATATATATATATATATATATATATATATATATATATTATATTGAAACAAAAAATAGGGGAAAGATATTTTTTAAAAATGAGGAGTTATCAAGAGGGAGGGCTGTTAAGGGAAGTGGTGGTCAGAAACAAAATGCTGAGGAGGAGGGAAAGGGAGAAAGGAAAAAGAAAAGCATAATTTGAGGTAAATAAGATATCAGGAAATAGAGTTAGTCATTTTAACTGTGAATGTAAATAGGGTGAAGTCTCCCATAAAACAGAAGCACATAGAAAACTGGATTAAAAGCCAGAAACCTACACTATGTTGTTTATAAGAAATATATTTAAAGCAGAGAGGTACATCCAGAGAAAGGTAAAAGGCTGGACCAAAATCTATTTTGCTTCAGGTAAAGTAAAACAAAAACAAAAACAAAAACAAAAACAAAAACAAAAACAAAAACAAACAAATAAAACAAACAAAAACAAAAAAAAAAAAAAAAAAAAAAAAAAAACAGGAGTAGCAATGCTGATCTCAGATCAACCAAAAGCAAAAATAAATCTACTTAAAAGAGATAAGGAAGGTAACTATATCTTGCTAATGAGTATCATATATAATGAAGTAATGGCAATACTAAACATATATGTGCCAAGTGGTATAGCATCCAAGTTCCTAGAGAAGTTAAGAGAGCTGAAAGAAGAAATAAACAGCAAAACTGTACTAGTGGGGGGATCTCTACCTAGCTATCTCAGAACTAGACAAATCAAACCACAAAAATAAATAAGATAGAAGTTAAGGAGATAAATAGAATTTTAGAAAAGTTAAGTATGATAGATCTTTGGACAAAATTAAATGGATTCTGAAAGGAGGACAGTTTTTTTCTAGGCCATTCATGCAACCTATACAAAAATTGACCACATGTTAGAGTATAAAACCTCAAAATAAAATGCAGAAAGGTAGAAATGGTAAATGCATTTTTTTCAGATCACAAGGCAATAAAAATAACACTCAATAAAAATCTAGTGGAAAATAGACCAATTATTTTTTTTTGGAGCCTGGGGTTAAGTGACTTGCCCAGGGTCACACAGCTAGGAAGTGTTAAGTGTCTGAGATCAGATTTGAACTCAGGTTCTCCTGAATTCAAGGTTGGTGCTCTATCTACTGTGTCACCTAGCTGCCTCCTAAAATAGACCAAAAATTAATTAGAATAGAAACAATCTAAACTGAAAGAATGAATTAGTGAAACAGAAAATCACAGACATAATCAATAATTTCATCCAAGGGAATGACAAAAATGAGACAATATACCAAAATTTGTGAGATTCAGCCAAAGAAGTTTTTAGGTCAAATGATATGAACAGACAATTTTCAGTTGAAGAAATTGAAACCATTTCTAATCATATGGAAAAGTGCTCTAATTCATTATTGATCAGAGAAGTGCAAATTAAGACAACTCTGATATTGCTACATACCTCTCAGATTGGCAAATGTTGGAGAGGATGTGGAAAAATTGGGACACTTATGCATTGTTGGTGGAATTGTGAATGAATCCAACTAGTCTGGAAAGCAATTTGGAACTATGTCCAAAGAGTTATCAAACTATGCATATACTTTAATCCAGCAATGTTTCTACTGGGCTTATATCCCAAAGAGATCTTAAAGGAGAGAAAGGGACCCACATGTGCAGAAATGATTATGGCAGCCCTTTTCAATCATGGTGAAAAACTGGAAACTGAGTGGATGCCCATCAGTTGGGGAATGATTGAATAAGTTATGGTATATGAATGCTATGGAATATTATTGTTCTATAATTAAAGACCAGCAGGTTGATTCCAGAGAGACCTAAGAGACTTACATGAACTGATGCTAAGTAAAATGAGGAGAACCAGGAGATCAGTATACACAGCAACAAGACTATAGGATGATCAATTCTAATGGCATGGCTCTCGTCAACACTATGATGATTCAGGCTAATTCCCATGATCTTATGATGAAGAGTGCCATCTGCACCCAAAGAGACGACAATGGGAACTGAGTGTGATTCACAACATAGCATTTTCACAATTATTTTTTTTGCTTTTTGCTTGCATTTTATTTTCTTTCTTTGATTTTTCTTGTGCAGCAAGATGATTGTATAAATATGTAGACATATATTGAATTTAACATATTTCTACCATGTTTAACATATATTGTACTATTTACCATATAGGGGAGGGTATAAGATGTGGGGATTGGAATACAAGGTTTTGCAAGGATTAATGTTGAAAATTTTTCCATGCATATGCTTTGAAAATAAAAAGCTTTATTTAAAAAAAAAAATCTGCATCTGTGGTGGCAGTCTCCTTTCCAAAGGTGGATAATTCTGAAGAGAGATAAATACAAGTAAAAATTTCAAATTAAATACACTATTGTATTTCAATCTTATCATAAATTAATTCAATTCAAATATGTTTATTAAGTAGTAGTTTTATGCAAGATTGAGGTGGGGGCAGTTAGGTGTCACAATAAATTGGATGCCAGACCTGGAATCATCTTCCTGCATTCAGATCTGACCTCATACGCTTCCTAGCCATGGGATCCTGGACAAGTCACTTAATCTCATTTGCCTCAGTTTCCTCATTTGTAAAATGGAAAAAAGAAAGGAAATGGCAAAGCACTTCAGATTATTTGCCAAGCAAATACCAAATGGGGTTGCAAAGAGTTAGATACAACTGAAATTGATTGAACAACTATATTCCATGTGACTTTTGTCTATTGCAGTTGTTGGCTTATCCCTGGGAGACTGATTATTGCTTATCATTCCTCTGAATGGAGGGCCTTCCTCCTGGGCATGCTACCCCATGCTTTATGCAATATTTGGAGTAGGAGACAGAATTTGGAATTTAATAATATAGTAACAAGAAGAAATTATATAATAATTAAAAATGTAATACCAAGAGTACTTTTTATTCATCAATAACAGGGAAACAGGGAGAATTTTGACCTATCATGGCCAGATCTGTTTTGTGGAAGATTATCTTGTCTAGATTAAGAGGATAGGTTGAGAAGAGGAAATATTAAAAGAAGCATCTTCTTACACTCTACTTCCTCCCAACAGTATGTGAGCAAGCTGACCTACTTCCTGTTATATAAACATAACACTCCATCTAATGTCTTTGTTTTGGCTGCTTCCCATGCTTGGAATGCTCTCCCTCTTTACTTTGCTTCTTAAATTCTTTGACTTCCTTTAAATTAAAATTCTATTTTACAAGAGATTTTCCAGGTTCCCCTAATTGGGAGTATCTACTAAAATTAGTTCTCACCTACTCTGTCCATATCTTCTATGTTCCCAGTATTTTGTATAATGTCTTCTCCCATTAAAATGTGAACTCTCTGAAGGTAGGAACTTCTTTGCTTTTAGACTTTTCTTTCTATCCCCAATATGAATATATGGTAAATCTTTAATAATTTGGGGGGGCAGTTGGTTGAATGACTGATACCAAATAGGTGGTTATTAATAATTCAAGCAAGAGGCTACAGGATCCTGAAATCAGAGTGCTGGTTATATGAATACAAAGATAGGGAAATATGATAGTTCTTATGGAGTCAGAATTGACAGAACTTTGGAAAATGATAAAATATATGAAATGATGGAAAGGTAATAGTCAAAGATGACTCAGGTTGCAATCCTGGGTGGATGGAAAGATGACCATATCTTTAGCAGAAAAAGAGAAATTTAGAGGAATAGATTTAGAAGAAGACAGTATATTTCATTTTGAGCATATTGAGTTTTTGATGCTGAAGGCACTTTTAAATAGAGATGAAGTTTTCAACAATGACATAAATCTTTGAAAACTGTCAAATTGAATTTTTTAAAAATGATGTTGAAATTCTACTTTATTTTAGACTAGTCAGATCACATCTGTACTATTAAATTCATTTATTGGCAACACATTTTACGAGAAAAAATTATAAACTGGAATCTTTCCAGAAGATAATGAGAGAACTTGAAGCTCTCTCATGAAAGCTAGCTGAAAGATCTGGGGATATTCAGTCTAGAAAAGAAAAGACCTTAGTGTAAGCTGCTATTTATTTTTTATTCATTCTTCCACTTGGATCAATCTTTAAGACAGTTTTAAACACTTTAGACAGAATTAGAGCCCAAGGGTAGAAATTAAAGGAAAGCATATTTGGGCTTACTCTGGTATAAATGTCTCCTCAGAGCAGTTCAAAAGTTACATAGGTGTTATGGTCAATTGTGAACTCCCCATCACTAGAAATGTTGAGATAGTTAGGTAACAGAACAGATAAGAGTACTGGGCTGGAGTCAGGAAACCCTGTGCTCAAATTGCTCCTCAGACATTTCTAGCTATGTGACCTTGGGTAAGTGACTTAATCTGTTTGCCTAAATTTCCTCCACTTTGAAATGGAGATAATAATAGCATTTACCTAGCAGGATTGTGAGGATCGAATGAATTTGTAAAGTTCTTAACATAGCACCTAACATATAGTAGTTGATATATTAAATGCTTGCTATTATTATTTATCACCTTATGTAATTATGTAATTAATTGCTAAATACCTGCCACAGCTATTGTGCAGCAAATCCATGCATCTGCTAGGGGATTTCAATGAATCGTGCTTAAGGTGCCTTCTGTACCTAGGACTTTATTCTTCTCTGACTTTGAAGTCTACTTTCCTAGGTATTCCTGTAAAACTCCAGTGAAGCAGCTGTTTTAAAAACTCCTCCCATTGGACTCCATACTTCCATGCAAATAACAAGTATCTAGATTGTTTAGAGAAGACTGAAAACTGTCTGGTGACCTTTGCCCCATTGCACCATGACAAAAAATCATAAACAAATCTACATTCTCCCTGAAATAAACTGACTATTGAAAAATTACATAGGTTATCCTTAAGCTTAAGCAACATATATCAATGGTATCATGTTGAACAGCAGCAATTATCATAAGTCAATGTGGCAGATAGAGTGTATTTAATTTTTATTGAAGCTCTTTATTTTCAAAACATATATAAGGGTAATTTTTCACCATTGAACCTTATAAAATTTTATGCTCCAATTTCCTCCCTTTCCCTCATTCCCTCCCCTATTTGGCAAATAATCCCCTATATGTTAAACATTGTAAAAATATATATAAACCCAATATAGGCTTACATATTTATACAATTATCTTGCTGCATAAGAAGAATCAGATCAAAAAAAGAAAAAAATGAGAAAGAAAATAAAATGCAAGTAAACAACAACAAAAGAGTGAAAATGTTATGTTGTGATCCACACACACTCAGTCCCCATAGCCCTCTCTCTGTGTGCAGATGGCTCACTTCATCACAAGATCACTGGAATTGTCCTGAATCATCTCATTGTTGAAGAGAGCCATGTCTGTTAGAACTGATCATCATATAGACTTCTTGTTGCCATGTACAATGATCTCCTGGTTCTGCTTGTTGTAATTAGCATCAGTCCATGTAAGTCTCTCTAAGCCTCTCTGATCATCCTGCTGGTCATTTCTTATACAACAATATTATTCCATAACACTATTCCATAACATTCATATATTATAACTATTCTCCAACTGATGAGCATCCACTCAGTTTCCAATTTCTTGCCACTACAAAAAAGATTAAATGTGGCAAATAATTATTTCAACTGTACTCTACATAGTTGCATCATAACGACATATAGTAAACATAAACATTTGCCATAGAGAGAATCCTAAATTCAAAAGAATATCTGATAAAAATGCATGTGCTTAAACCAAAATAGTGTTTCATACAATACATACACTTTTAATATATATATATATATATAAACATTTATAAACTGTGTTTTATATATATGTATATATATATATATATGCAGAGCATTGAATATTAGCAATTGTGAATTATGATAAATGAATCACACCACAAGCACAATAATACTATTGGTACTCATTCTAACATTAGCAAACATTTTTATTGTACTTTAAAATTTGTTAAAGCCCTTTGCATGTGTTATCTCATTTGAACTCATTTGGTCCTCATGATATTATTGTATGATACATATGTACTTGAAAATGATACTTCTTCTACACAGACTAGTGAGTACTCAGCATGCTTAACAAGAAGAAGTTTAAACAAGGTGTCAAGTTATCCAGAAAGTGGAAGATATTTGTCTAGATTATTCTAGACCTCTAGATTCCTCTCAAAATCAATATCCCTTTAAGCAGTTTTTATTCTCTAAATTTAATCTTTGTCCAAATGGATAAATCAACCCCCCCTTATCTGCACATCTCCTGAAAAACTCTGATGCAGATATTTACCTTATGACTTAACAAGTAGAAAAGCTTTTTTTTTTCTCCAATGAGATATACTTATATCTAGTAGATATATTTTCCTGTCTTTATCCAACAATAAAAAACACAGCTTATGTTTATATACATAAATTCTCTAAACTTCCTAGTACCTGTATGTTCCAAAGATACAGTATGAGTTAGTGCCATTCTCCCTGGAACTAGTTCTTAAGGACTTCTGTTGTCCTTTTGGGTCAGTACAATCTGTTTCATAAAATCAGTAGGTTTCTTTTCTGATCTAGGTGTTCACAATTATCATGTAGTATTAAAGGCTTAAGCTGCCTTGGGTTGCACCAATATCTTGCTAATAGTACATATGGGATTATTTACAATACAGTAAAATGCTGTTGTGCATAACTTTGAATTCTGCCATTCTTTTAACAGCAAGTTTCTCTCTTTGAAAAAGAAATTTGAATCCTAAGAATCATTTTCTCTCTTCCTAGCTTCCATGATATTTCTGTTTTTCATCTTCCCATTGCAAGACAATGAATATTGTTTCAACAAAATTTACATTATATTGACAACTTAACCTCTCATTAAAGTCCCCAAATCTCAAATACACTTTCATTTTCCTCCTCCCTGATTTGCACAGATAACCTTCACCCCTTCTGTGGATATTGCTATAGGATAGTTTTCATATGACCCACAGGAAATGAGATTTTCACCCACACTAGTTTTCCTGGATAACAATGCAATAATAATTGGCTAGTGCTGCTCCTTCCTCATCTCTGGCAGACAGCATCCAACATAGTGGTAGACAGAATTTGTCTATAGATTATTGTCAGTTCATGCTTGAAATTAAGTTCCACACACAAAGTCTAAGAATGTATCAATTTTATCTCCTTGAAAGTCAAAAGCTCCAATTTTGTGTATGAAGTAATGATCCTTACTATCAGTTAGTATTCTACTGGCAAAAGCATAGATTTTCCAGAGTAGACAAATGGTCAAAGAATATGAGCAGGAAGTTCCCAAAGGAAATTCAAGCTTTCAATACCCCATATATCAATAAATGCTCTAAACCAATAATAAAAATGCAGATCAAAGTAATTCTGAGGTTTCACTTCACATCCATCAGATTATTAAAGATGACAAAAAAAAAAGGAAAATTATAACTGCTATAGAGAATCTGGGAGGATAGGCTTATTAATGCAATGTTGGTGAATCTTCTAACTGACTCAGTCTTTTTAGAAAATAACCTGGAATTACACCTCAAAAAACAACAGTGAACTGTGCATATCCATTGACCCAATAGTACCTCTATAAAACATATACTCAAGGAGAAAGAAGACAGAGGGAAAGAATTTATATGTATAAAAAATGTTCCTAGCAATTCTTGTTGTAGCAAAGAAATGGAAGCTAAGAGAATAGTCCCCAAATGGGGTGTGATTGGATAAATTATGGAAAATGGATAAAATGAATCATTGTTAAACTCTTAGAAATGATGAAAAGGATGGATTAATAAAAAAAAAAACTTTGGAGGGAATTGTATATTGATAATTAACATGATCAAAACAAGCATAATTAGTACATTGACTATAGCATTTTAAAGAAAATAGCATTAAAAGATTTAAAAACTAATTTAAAAAATTCATGACTCTGGAAGCAGATAATGAAGTATGCTATTCATCTTCTGACTCACAATTGATTGATCAAAGAGGTAGCATAAGCTATATTTGTATGGACCTAGCAAATGTATGGATTTGTTTTCTTTGATTATGCTTATTTGTTACATGGGAGAGTTTAAAATTTGGGTGAGATTTGAGACAGGAAATGAGGTTATTATAGTAAAGTCAAAAAAGAGAGAAAATTATCACGAAAACATTTGAAAGTGCACATAAGAAAACAGAAAAAAGTTCAATGGGAGACACAAACTAGGGGAACAGCTTTGAAATTAATTTTGAATTTTATATTGTTCTCTTTTTTAATATAACATATGTATATATCAATAAACATTCATACTTCCATATATATTTTTTCTATTTGTGTCTCTTGTATATGTTTATGATATTTTGGTGATTATCAAGGTAAGAATAACAAAATATTAAAACTTTTTTAAAAGAGCAAAATACTGGCAACAACTTTTTTGGTATGAAGCTGCTCCAAACCTCCCTGGCTGAAGTTGATAAACAATACAAAATGTGTGTATAAGTCAATATTGTTGCATATGACAGACAGCTGATAAATTGGTTAAAATCTCATCCTGAATTCTGTATCAATGATTTACAAATGGTACTGACAGGGTCAATCCAAATGTGCTTTCTTTTGCTTTCTGCCATTTACTCTTTAATGTTGTACCTATAGGTAGGATCATTGAGTGTCTTAGTAACAATAAAATAATGTTTGAATGATGAAATGAAGAAATTTAAAAAGGGGTAGGTTTCGGGGAAGATAGTGAGATAGGTTGGTAAATTCAAGTGCTCCCATTTTTCCCCACAATTAGAACAAATTTGTGCCTCAGGGCTAACATAGACTGGTGAGAAATCAAGAAAACAAGGGGCAGAATGGAAATCCTCTTGATACAACTCAAGAAAATCTGAAGATCTGTGGCTGGGGATTAATCTGTTTGAAGAGCAAATACCTCTGGACTTAGCTCTGTAGAAATGTCATATGGGGGCTCCTCAGACTAGTCTCAGCAGAAACCACAGGGACTTTCACCTCCTGGATGATTTGTCAATTCAGGGTCTGAGTCTGACAGGATTGAATGAACCTTGGCTGATCAGGAACACCAGACCCAGCCGGGCTGCTAAAGTGCAGACCTGGATGAGAAGAAACCAGACTTTCAAGGACACTGCTGGCTGTGAGGATTTGCAGAAGGGTCTTGATTTGGGGTTCCTGATCAGAATAGAGAGCTAAAGGAAAGCTTGAGACACCATCATCCCCACACCACAAGACTGGAGGTTCTTATATTAATACCTCATTTAAAAAAGTGAACCAGCAAAGAAAAAAGAAACCCACTATTGAAAAATATTATGAGAAGGAGGAAGACTGGGTTCATCTTCAGAGAAAGACACTTTAGTAAAAAGAAAAAAAGTTCTACCCCCAAAATTAATGTGAAGTGGCTTCCTGTCCAGAGGCAATTTATAAAACTCAAATAATAATTTAATGATTAAATGAGAGATATTGAGGGAAAAGAAAAAAAATAAATAAATAAATAATAAAAACTATCCAAGAAAAATAAGATTATGAAAAAAAGTTAACCAACTATAAGAAGAGGTACAGAGTCTCAAAGAGAAAAAGAATTCTTTGAAAATTAGAATTAGGCAAGAAAAAGTCAATGAAGCTATGAGAGACCAAGAAATAGTAAAACAGATTATAAAGACTGAGAAAATACAACAAAAAGTGAAACATCGTATAAGAAAAACAACAGATCTGGAGAACAGATGAAGAGAAAATATATAGAGAGTCTGGAGAATGGAGCAAAGATAGCAGAATAAAGTCAGGAAGCTGCTCAACCTCTCCCAATTTCCCTCAAAAACCACATGAAATCCATCCTCCGAATAGTCTGTCAGAATGAAATTAGTCTCCAGCTCAAGATAGACTGAAAAAACTTCAAGAAAGGTCAGTTTCACTGCCATGAAAAGGGTGCTCAGCCAGCTCAGCCAGACTCTTGGAAGGCCAGTGAGAAAGTCTTAGTCACAGTAAATCAGCACCTGAGACCCTCAGTCCTGGCTCAGCAGAGGGGCACAGCAGAGGAGCAGCTTCCAGCCCCAGTTCAGAAGGCTCTTTCTTGGACAGAGCAGACAAAGCTACCCACTGCAAACACAAGGGGGCGCCATGTTCAAAGCCAAGGCTCAGAGTTGCACAGGAAGCTTGGGTCAGCCCCCCCTTTATTCTAGGATCAGTGTATGCTAAAAGTTAAAAAAAAAAAAAAAAAAAAGAGGAAATATCAAAAGAAAAGAAAATGAGCAAAGAACAGAAATGAACCTTGACCATAGATAGAAAGCTGCTATGGTGACTGGGCAGACCAAAACACAAAGAAAAAGACAGAATGTCCACAGAAGAAATCTAAGAGATATAAATTGGTTTCAAGTCCAAAGAGGCTTCTTGGAAACACTTCAAAAGGCAAATAAGAAAAGTAGGAGAAAAAATGAGGGAGGAAGTGAGAGGTATGCATGAGAGAGTCAACAATTTGGAAAAGAAGGGAAAAAATGGTCTGAAGAAAACAAGTCTTTTAACAGTAGAATAAACCAAATAGGAAAAGAGCTACAAAAGATAATTGAAGAAAATCATACACTAAAAACTACAACAGGGTAAATGGAAGCTAATGACTTTTTGAGACAGCAAGAATCAGCCAAGCAAACAAAAAAGAATGAAAAAATGAAAGCAAACGTGAAATACTTCATTGGTGAAACAACTGACCTGGAAAATAGATCCAGAAGAGACAATTTAAAAATTATTGGCCTACCTGAAGGCCATGACCGAAAAAAGAGCCTAGATAGCATTCTGCAAGAAGTCATTAAGGAAAACTGCTTTGATATTTTAGAAACAAAGGGGAAAGTGCTCATTGAAAGAATCCAACAGTCATTACTGGAAAGAGATCCCACCAAAAAAAAAAAACAACAACAACAAAAAAAAAACTCCAAGAAATATTGTTGCAAAACTCCAAAACTATAATCTCAAGAAAAATAATACAGCAAACTGCCAGACAAAAGCAATTCAAATATCAAGGAACACCAGTCAGGATTACCCAGGATCTAGCAGCTTCCACAATAAAGGATCAGAGGGCCTGGAATACCATATTTCCCAAGGCAAAGGACCTGGGGTTACAACTAAGAATTAACTATTAAGATTCAGCATCATCTTTCAGAGGAGGAGATGGAACTTCAATGAAGTAAGAGACTTTCAATAATATGTATTGAAAAAAACAGAACTAAACAGAAAATTTAATCTACAAACAGAGGACTCAAGAGAACCATAAAAAGATAAATAGGGGAAAATATAGATATTTAAAGGTTAAACTGTTTACAGCCTTAAATAGGAAAATTCTATCTGTAATTCTTGACAACTGTAACTGACAATGGGGCAATCAAAGGGGAGCATCACATGGCCTGAGGGTGTGGTTGTGAATGGTCCCTAATGTGATGTCATCAAAGAAAAAGATATTAAGGAGAGGAAAAAGATCTGTATTAGAAAAATAGGTAAAGGGAGGTATATAATGGGACAACTATTTCACATATAGAGACTGGAGACTTATCACAATTAAAGGAAAGAAGGGAGGGGGATGAGCACTATCTGAAGCTTAACCTGATAGATTTTGGCTTTAACAAGTAATAATTTAACCACTGAGTTTAAACTATAAAGAAGTAGAAGGAGAAAGAGGAAAAGAAAGGGAGGGACAGGATAGAAGGGTGGGCAGAAAGACTAGGGGAAAAGGTAAAAGAAGGGGGAACAAAAATGAGACTCAAAGGGAAAGATGGTCAGTCCTTCCTTTTCCTGGCTGTCTGATTATCTCTCTCCTTCCTCCTTCCCAAAGTACCAAGACCAGTTCGGTAGTGAATGAATTCACTACTCAATGCTGTGTTAAAACAAAATCTTTATTGATAAGGAAAGGGATAGACAGGCAATTGGCTTCCAGGGAGAAAGGCCAAACTGCCTGAAAGGGGACTCTGCAGCAAAGTCGGCAGGCAGAGAAAAGCCTAGTGCAGGAATAGTATTTTGGAGATTCATTTTATACATGAAACAGGATCATAAAACAGAGTTTGTATTTGCAAATGACTTTTCTGCTTCCTTCTGATATAGGGATGTTTGCATATCAAAGAAGTTCCTAAGAGACTTGTAAATAAGACAGGAATTTCTCTTAAGGACGTAAAATTCTATTAATCATTAGTGTCTCAGATTATCTCCTTTAACCTCTTCTAAGACAGGAATTTCTCTGTTAATCATTTGTGTCTTGGGATATTTCTTTTGACCTCTTCAAAACAAGTAGGCCCATTATCATTACTATTATTCAACATTGTACTAGAAATATTAGTTTTAGCAATAAAAAAAGACATTAATGGAATTAGAATAGGCAATGAGAAAATTATCACTCTTTGCAGATGATAAGATGATATACTGAGATAATCCTGGAAAATCATCCAGAAACCTACCGGAGACAATACACAGCTTTAGGAAAGTTGAAAGATATAAAATTAATCCACAAAAATCATCAGCATTTCTATTTGTTACTGACAAAGCTCATCAGCAAGAAATATGAAGAGAAACTACATTTTAATTATTGTAGACAAAATAAAATAGTTAGGGGTCTACCTGCCAAGATAAACCCAAGAACTATATGAACTTAATTACAAAATATTTTTCAAACAAATAAAGTCAAATCTAAACAAATGGAAAAATTGTTCATGGGTAGGCCAAGCTATTATAATAAAAATGACAATTCTGCCTAAATTAGTCTACTTGTTCAGTGGCATATCGACCAAACTGCCAAAACTTTATTTCACAGAACTAGAAAAAATAATAACAAAATTCATCTAGAAGAACAAAAGTTCAAGAATATCAAGGGACTTAATGAAAGAAAAAAATACAAAGCTTAGAGGCTTAGCAGTACCAAACCTAAATCTATGTTATAAAGCAACAGTAATCAAAACTATTAGGTCTACTGGCTAAGAAGCCAGTAGTAAGAAGTAAAGTGGTGGATCAGTGGAATAGATTAGATACAGCACGATAATCAAGGCCTAGAGCAATCTTGCATTTGATAAACCCCTCAAACCCTAGTTTCTGGAACATTAACTCATAAAATTGTTGGGAAAACTGGAAAATAATGTCAGAAACTCAACATAGACCTACATCTCATACCCAGTGCCAAAATAAGGTCAAAATGAATTCATGGTTGGAGCATAAAGAAGGATGTCATAAACAAATTAGGAGAATAGGGGATAATTTGCCTATCAGATATTTGAAGAAGAGAGGAATTTATGATCAAAAACCTAGAACACATTATAAAAGACAAAATTGACAACTTTGATTACATTAAATTAAAAAGCTTTTGCACAAACAAAATCAACAGAAATAAGAGTAAAAGGCAAATACCAAGCTGGGAAAAAAATCTTTGCAGACAGTATTTCTGACAAAGATCTCATTTCTAAAATATATACAGAACTGTGTCAAATTGATAAGAATAGCGATCATTGGCCAATTGATAAATGGTCAAAAAATATGAACTGTCAATTTTCAGTTAGAGAAAGTAAAATCTTTTATTGTTATATGAAAAAGATTCTCTAAATCACTGTTGATTAAAGAAATGGAAATTAAAACAATTCTGAAATGCCAACTCACTTCTTTAATTGGCTAAAATGACAGGAAAAGATAATGATAAATGTTGGAGAGCATGTAGGCAAACTGGGACACTAATGCATTGTTAAGTGTTCTGGGAACTATCTGGAACTATGACCAAAGGGCTATAAAACTGTGAACCCATTACTGGGTCTGTATCCCAAGGAAATCATAAAGCAGGGAAGAGGACCCATATGTGCAAAACTCTTTGTAGCAGCTCTTTTTGTCATAGCAAAGAACTGGAAAATGAGTAGATGCCCATCAACTGGAAACAGCTGAACAAGTTATGGTACATGAAGTTAATGGAATATTATTGTTTTCTAAAAAAAATTATAAACAAACTCATATTAGAAAGGCCTACAAAGATTTTTACATGAAGTAATGCTGAGTGAAACAAGCAAAACCATGAATACATTGTACACAATAACAGCAATAATGTGTGATGATCAAATATGGAAGAATTGGTTTTTCTCAACAGTTCAATGATCCAAACAAACCCAGTAGACTTTGGACAGAAAATGCCATCTTCATCCAGAAAAAGAACTAAAGAGACTGAATGTAAATCAACACATGCTATGGTCACTTTTTTTCTGTTTTTTTTTTTTTTTGTTTTTTTTTTTTTAATCTCTCCCATGGTTTTTCCCTTTTGCTTCAATTTTTCTCTCCCAACATGATTCTTCTGGCAATATGTCTTAAAAATAGATAAACTTACTACAATTAAAAAAAAAAAACAAAAGATCAAAGAAAATAAAATAAGTAACAAAAATGAAGAGTATAAAGTATAAAAATAATTGGACTGCCAGAACATTGTGACCAAAAAGAGAATCTTGACACAATAATGCATGAAATAATCCAATTGTCCTGAAGTGATAGAACATGAGAATAAAGTAGAAATAGGAAAAAAAATCCATCTCTACCTCAAAGAGATTCTTTGTGTAAAGTAATAGGAATATATTTGCCAAATTTTGAAATGCACAGATCAAAGAGAAAATTTTGTAAGCAATAAGAAAAAAACAATTCAAATACACTGGAGCTACATTTAGAATTGTATAAAATTTATCATCAGCTACAATGAAAAAGACAATGAAAAGAACTAGGCCTGTGGTCAAAAATATTATATCCAGCAAAATTATCTATAATTTTAAAAGAGGAAAAAATGCACATTCAACAAACTTGTATATTTTCAGGACTTTCTGTCAACCAAAACTGAACTTAACAGAAAATTTAAAATATGAGTCAATATCAAAGATCAATTTTACCATGGACCAACTGTTTAAACTTATTTGTTTTTTTTGTATGAGAAATGTATACTGTATTTTAACAATTCACATCAACAGTAAGGTAGCTCAAAAGAAAAATTGGCAGAGTTAAGATAAAAATAGTAATCATGGTATATAAATGAGGTGTGGGGAAGAAATCAGAGCCATTCGAGATGGGTGGAAGGCTCATAGTTCTGAAAATCTACTCACATCAGGAAATGAGTTAAATGGAAAACACTACATTTATACCATGAAGGTTATAGCACCCTCCAAAATCTATATAGAAATTAGAGGTGAGGAACGGGCAGATGAAGAAGCAGAGGGTGAGAGAAGATAAGAGAGGGATCCTTGAATGGGGCAATGTTAAGTTTCAAGGGAAGTTTTGGAGCAGAATTTAATTAAAGAGTCAGCAGGGATAGGGAAGACATGTCTATATATGTGAGGTGAGTGTGTTTATGTATGTATATATCTACATATGAATATATAGATATATCTTTTCTTAACTGTAGCTTGCTTGTGGTGGTAAAAACGATTAAAAGGGGTGAAAAAATAAAATAAATATGGTACATAGAAGAGAAACAAAGAACAATTTATAAGGAAGTTAAAAATGGACATTAATGAATATACTTTTTCTACTAATATAAATATTTTCTTAATGTGTAAACTTGTTGTTATATATTTTGAATTCTTCCCTTCTGACAGGGATCTGACAGGTAGACTGTTCTTTGTTCTTCTAATTCTCCAAATGTTCTGCTGGGCACATGACAATGTTGTCTTTTGATTTTCCTTTATTTTATTTTTTATACCTTTTCTGTTTTTCTTATTCTGATTTTTTTTCAAATAAAATAAGTTTTAAGAAAGAAATTAAAAAATCATTAAGTGCACATAATATGCTAAGTGCTATGTTAAGTATTTAGGATATCAATAGAAAAACAAGAATCTCCCTTCTCACATTTTAAGTGGATGAAACAATACATACAAAAGGTTCAACTGAAAAGTAGATAGAAAGACTTGCTAGTACTAAGAATGCAGCTCTAAGTCAAATGACAGGA
Organism: Sminthopsis crassicaudata; assembly: GCF_048593235.1. NCBI lineage: Eukaryota > Metazoa > Chordata > Mammalia > Dasyuromorphia > Dasyuridae > Sminthopsis > Sminthopsis crassicaudata. The sequence goes on from NC_133618.1 coordinate 517,146,409, forward strand.
CCCATGGGTTTTGGGAGGAAATTTTAGTTGAGTATTTTGGAAGGAAAATTATTAATTTCTGGATATCAGTAGAAAGTTATTGGAGGAGAGGTGCTAAGGCCCTTTTTCCTTTCTAGCTAAAATTCCTAAATTTTCAGGAAGTTTTGACATAAGGACACCAGAAGTCAATTGCTTCCATTTCGGCTCATAAGACAAAGATCAGAAATATTTATTCATTATAATAACCACAAAAATTTTTTAAAAGCTTTTTTTTTCAAAAAAAAAAAAAAAAAAAAGGCTAAGAATGTGACCAGATAATAAATGAGTACTTCTATCTTTGTGTAGTACAAAACAGGTATTGAATATTTCTTGTTTAGATTTAAGTTTATTTTTTTAATTAAATAATATTATTCCTTTCATTACAAATTTTGACATTAATTTTTACAAGATTTTGAATTCCAAATTTTTCTCTCTCTTCCAAAAATAGTAGGCAACTTGATATAGGTTATACCATTTAAACATTTCCATATTAGTCACATTTGTGGGGTGAAACAGACCAAAAGGAGGGAAAACATGAAAAATAATAAAGAAAGTGAAAAAATATGCCTCCATCTATATTCAGAACCCATTACTTCTTTACCTGGATGTGTATAACATTTTGTGTATGGCATTTTCCTTCACAGCACTTTCTACTTATCTTAGATCATTGTGTTAAGAAGAGCTGAATTGTCCATAGTGGGTCATCACACATTGTTGCTAATACTGCATTTACTACTTTCCTGTTTCTGCTCCTTTAAATTTACATTAATTTGGACTTCCGGCCAAGATGGGGGAGTGGAGGCAGACATCTGCTTGAGCTCCCCATTTTCTCTCAGGACTTATTTCATGACAAGCCTCATAGTGAATGCTTGACCAGAAAAGAAACCCACAAATAATCACCAACAGAAGACATCCTTGAAATTCGCCAGAGAAGGTCTGTGTTTGCTTGGGGGAGGGTCAAACAGACTAGGAACAAACTGAGGGCAAGCAAGCCAGAGCAAGACAGGCAGCTCGCACAGCTCAGACTGAAGGGAGGAGGGGTACGATCTCTGGCATTTCTGCAAAGAGACTTTTACCCCAGTGTGGATATTCTATCTTGGCAGCAAGTCAGGAGCAGCAGAGAGGGTGTAAACATCGGAGGTGAAGATTAAAACACTAGAAAGCTAGCGTCTCTTGGAACCCAGACACCCCCAACCTCAACCTGGAGTGACTCCGAGTTCTCAGAGCCTCAGAGTGCAGACTCAGCACAGACATCACTGTCCTGTCAATGGCTCTCTGCTGCCCTACACCCAGTCTGTAGAGGAAGCCCATTAACATCATCCAGCCCCATCCCCCCCAAAACAGACCAATTTGTTCTCTTTGATTCCACTCTTGATAAAATGAACAAAAAATTCAAAAGGGCTCTAACCACTGACAGCTTCTGTATTGAGAGAGAGCAGACTTCAAATACTGAGGAGACTAAAAACAGACTGTTCCCAGAGCAATCCCCTAAGGGGGATATGATCTGCTCCTCAATAAAAAAAGAATCTCATAGAGGAAATCAAAAAGGCTCTCACAAGAGAGCTAGAAGAGAAATGGGAAAAGGAAAGGGAAGCTTGGAAAGAAAGCCTGGAGAAGTTATCCAGAGTGGATAAAGAGATCAAATCATTGAGAAACAAAATTAGTGAATTGGAAAAGGTAAACAACTCCAAGGAAAACAGGATTAGTGAGCTGGATAAAGTAATCAGCTCTCTAAAAAATAAAATGGATAAAATGGAAAAAAATTCCATAGAAGAAAAAAACTCATTAAAAAACACAATTGGACAATTACAAAAAGATATAAAAAAAGTGAGTGAAGAAAATACATCATTGAAAATTAGACTCAAACAAGTAGAAATGAATGACTCAAGGAGAAACCAAGAAGTAGTCAAGCAAAACCAAAGAAATGAAACAGTTGAAAAGAATGTCAAGTACCTTATTAGAAAGACAACAGACCTGGAAAACAGATCCAGGAGAGACAATTTGAGAATAATCAGACTCCCCGAAAAATGTGAGGAAAAAAAGAGCCTGGACACTATTTTTCAGAAAATTATCGAAGAGAACTGCCCAGACATTTTGGAAAGAGAGGGTAGAATAGACATTGAAAAAATTCATCCATCATCTACTGAAAGGGACCCTAAAATCAAAACGCCAAGAAATATAGTGGCCAAGTTCAAGAACCATCAGACAAAGGAAAAAATACCAGAAGCTGCTGGAAAAAAACAATTCCGATATGGAGGAGCCACAATAAGGATAACCCAGGATCTAGCAGCATCCATATTAAAAGAACGAAGGGCCTGGAACATGATATTCCAAAAGGCTAAGGAACTTGGTATGCAGCCAAGAATAACTTACCCAGCAAAAATGAGCATCGTTTTCCAGGGAAGAAGATGGACATTTAACAAAATAAATGAATTTCATCTATTCTTGATGAAAAAACCAGACCTACATAAAATTTTTGATCTTAAAATACAGAACTCAAGAGATTTCTAAAAAGGTAAAAAGAAATCTTGAGAACTATACTTCTGTGATAAAAATATGTAAAGAACACATGTATAATTTGTCCTAGATACTAGAGGTGGAAGGGAAATTATATCATAAAAAAGGGTAAAGTGATGGTACTACATCTCATGAAGAGGCAAAGGTAACCTATTATATCTGAGAGAAAGAAAGGAGGGAGATGAACATAGTATGTATCAATAGACATATTCGATTTATGGTGAAACTTCTTCCACTTCATTGAAAAGTGAAAGGGAAGGAGTAAGCTAAGGGGAAGGGAATACAGAAATTGGGAGGAAAAGAGGTAAAATAAGGGGAGGAACTTTAAGGTGGGGGAAGGATACTAAAAAGGAGAGCTGTTAAAAACAAGTGGTGTTCACAAGTTTAATACTGGGTAGGGGGTAAGAGGGAAGGAAAGGGGAAAAGCATAAGTAGGGGTTAATAGGATGGCAAGCAATATAGAATTAGTCATGAATGTGAATGGGGCAAACTGCCTCATAAAGAGGAAGCAGTTAGCAGACTGGATTAAAAGTCAGAATCCTACTATATGTTGTTTACAGGAAACACACCTGAAACAGGGTGATACATTCAAACTAAAAGTAAAAGGGTGGAGCAGAAACTACTATGCTTCAGGCAAAGCCAAAAAAGCAGGGGTAGCCATCCTCATCTCAGATCAAGCAAAAACAAAAATTGATCTAATTAAAAGAGATAAGGAAGGGCATTATATCCTGCTAAAGGGTAGCATCAATAGTGAAGCAGTATCAATATTAAACATATATGCACCAAGTGGTGCAGCATCTAAATTCTTAAAAGAGAAATTAAGAGAGCTGCAAGAAGAAATAGACTGCAAAACTATAATAGTGGGAGATCTCAACCTTGCACTCTCAGAATTAGATAAATCAAACCACAAAATAAATAAGAAAAAAGTCAAAGAGGTAAATAGAATGCTAGAAAAGTTTGACATGATAGATCTTTGGCGAAAGCTAAATGGAGACAGAAAGGAGTATGCTTTCTTCTCAGCAGTTCATGGAACCTATACAAAAATTGATCATATACTAGGACATAAAAACCTCAAAATTAAATGCAGTAAGGCAGAAAGAGTAAATGCATCCTTTTCAGACCACAATGCAATCAAAATTACATTTAATAAAAAGCCAGGGGATAATAGACCAAAAAATAATTGGAAACTAAATAATCTTATATTAAAGAATGATTGGGTAAAACAGCAAATCATAGACATAATTAATAACTTCACCCAAGAAAATGACAATAATGAGACATCATACCAAAATGTGTGGGATATAGCCAAAGCAGTAATAAGAGGAAGTTTTATATCTCTACACTTGCATAAAATAGAGAAAGAGAGGGCCAACGAATTGGGCTTACAACTAAAATTGCTAGAAAAGGAACAAATTAAAAACCCCCAGACAAACACAAAACTTGAAATTCTAAAAATAAAAGGTGATATTAATAACATTGAAAGTAAAAAAACTATTGAATTAATTAATAAAACTAAAAGTTGGTTCTATGAAAAAATCAACAAAATAGACAAACCTTTAGTAAACCTGATTAAAAAAAGGAAAGAGAAAAAGCAAATTGTTAGTCTTGAAAATGAAAAGGGAGAACTCACTACTAATCAAGAGGAAATTAGAACAATAGTTAGGAGCTACTTTGCTCAACATTATGCCGATAAATTCGATAACTTAAATGAAATGGAAGAATACCTTCAAAAATATAGCTTGCCCAGATTAACAGTGGAAGAAGTAAGTAGTCTAAGTAGTCACATCTCAGAAAAAGAAATAGAACAATCTATTAACCAACTTCCTAAGAAAAAATCCCCAGGACCAGATGGATTTACATGTAAATTCTACCAAACATTTAAAGAACAACTAACTCCAATGCTATATAAACTATTTGAAAAAATAGGGATTGAAGGAGTCCTACCAAATTCCTTTTATGACACAGACATGGTACTGATACCTAAACCAGGTAGATCGAAAACTGAGAAAGAAAACTATACACCAATCTCCTTAATGAATATTGATGTTAAAATCTTAAATAAGATATTAGCAAATAGACTTCAGAAAAATCATCCCCAGGATAATACACTATGACCAAGTGGGATTTATACTAGGAATGCAGGGCTGGTTTAATATTAGGAAAACTATTAGTATAATTGACCATATTAATAATCAAATTAATAAAAACTATATGATCATCTCAATAGATGCAGAAAAAGCATTTGATAAAATCCAACATCCATTCCTACTAAAAACGCTTGAGAGTATAGGAATACATGGACTATTCTTTAAAATAATAACAAGCATATATTTAAAACCTTCAGTAAACATCATATGTAATGGCGATAAACTAGAACCTTTCCCTGTAAGATCAGGAGTGAAACAAGGTTGCCCACTATCACCATTACTATTCAATATAGTACTAGAAACTCTAGCCTCGGCAATAAGAGCCGAGAAAGAGATTCAAGGAATTAGAGTAGGAAATGAGGAAATCAAATTATCACTCTTTGCAGATGACATGATGGTATACTTAGAGAACCCCAAAGACTCTGCTAAAAAGCTATTAGAAATAATTCAGAACTTTAGCAAAGTGGCAGGATACAAAATAAATCCACATAAATCCTCAGCATTTTTATACATTACCAACACAATCCAACAGCAAGAGATACAAAGAAAAATTCCATTCAAAATAACGGTCAATAGTATAAAATATTTGGGAATATATCTACCAAAGGAGAGTCAGGAATTATATGAGCAAAATTATGAAACATTTTCCACAAAAATAAAGTCAGATTTAAATAATTGGAAAGACATTCAGTGCTCTTGGATAGGCCGAGCGAATATAATTAAGATGACAATACTCCCTAAACTAATCTATTTATTTAGTCCTATACCAATGAGACTCCCAAGAAACTATTTTAATGACCTAGAAAAAATAACAAAAGAATTCATATGGAACAATAAAAGGTCCAGAATTTCAAGGGAAGTAATGAAAAAAAAAATTAAGTGAAGGTGGTCTATCGGTACCTGATCTAGAACTGTATTATAAAGCAACAGTCACCAAAACCATTTGGTATTGGCTAAGAAATAGACTAGTTGATCAGTGGCATAGGTTAGGTTCACAGGGCAAGATAGTGAATAAAAATAGCAATCTAGTGTTTGACAAACCCAAAGATCCCAAATTTTGGGATAAGAATTCATTATTTGACAAAAACTGCTGGGAAAACTAGAAATTAGTATGACAGAAACTAGGCATGGACCCACATTTAACACCACATACTAAGACTAGATCAAAATGGGTCCAAGATTTAGGCATAAAGAACGAAATCATAAAAAATTTGGAGGAACATAGGATAGTTTACCTCTCAGACTTGTGGAGGAGGAAGGAATTTGTGTCCAAAGGAGAACTAGAGACCATTATTGATCACAAAATAGAAAATTTTGATTACATCAAATTAAAAAGTATCTGCACAAACAAAACTAATACAAACAAGATTAGAAGGGAAGTAACAAATTGCAAAAATATTTTTATAGTTAAGGGTTCTGATAAAGGCTTCATCTCCAAAATATAGAGAATTGACTTTAATTTATAAGAAATCAAGCCATTCTCCAATTGATAAATGGTCAAAGGATATGAACAGACAATTTTCAGATGATGAAATTAAAACTATTTCCACTCATATGAAAGAGTGTTCCAAATCACTATTGATCAGAGAAATCCAAATTAAGACAACTCTGAGGTATCATTACACAGATTGGCTAAGATGACAGGAACAAATAATGATGAATGTTGGAGAGGCTGTGGGAAAACTGGGACACTGATGCATTGTTGGTGGAGTTGTGAAAGAATCCAACCATTCTGGAGAGCAATCTGGAATTATGCCCAAAAAGTTATCAAAATGTGCATACCCTTTAACCACCATACTATTACTGGGCTTATATCCCAAGGAAATACTAAAGAAGGGAAAGGGACCTGTATGTGCCAAAATGTTTCTGGCAGCTTTTTTCATAGTGGCTACAAACTGGAAAATGAATGGATGCCCATCAATTGGAGAATGGTTGGGTAAATTATGGTATATGAATGTTATGGAATATTATTGTTCTGTAAGACCAACAGGAGGAATATAGAGAGGCTTGGAGAGACTTACATCAACTGATGCTGAGTGAACCGAGCAGAACTAGGGGTTCATTATACACTTCAACAATGATACTGTATGAGGATGTATTCTGATGGAAGTGGATATCTTCAACGTAGAGAAGAGCTAATCCAATTCCAATTGATCAATGATGGACAGTATCAGCTACATCCAGAAAAGGAACACTGGGAAATGAGTGTAAACTGTGAGCATTGTTTTTTTGTTTTGTTTTGTTTCTCTTCCCAGATTATTTTTACCTTGGGAATACAATCCTTCCTTTGCAGCAACAACAACAAAATTCGGTTCTGCACATATATATTGTACCTGGGATATACTATAAGATATTTAATATGTATGGAAATGCCTGCCATCCTGGAGAAGGGGTGGAAGGAAGGACCGGAAAAACTTGGAACAGAAGGGAGTACAAGGGATAATGTTGTAAAAAAAATTACCCATGCATATGTACTGCCAAAGAAAATATTACAATTATAAAATTAATTTTAAAAAATTTAAAAATAAATAAAAATAAATAAATTTACATTAGTTTGTATAAGTCTTTACAGGTTTGTTTTTTTTTTTTTTAATTTACCTATCCACCATTTTTATTGCACATTAGTATTTCATCATATGCACATATGACAACTTGTTCAGCCATTCCCCCCGAGTTGATGGGCATTGATGGGCATCCCTTCACTTTTCAAATCTTTGACACCCAAAAAAGGCTATCACAAATATTTTTGCAAATGCAGATCCTTTTCCTTTTTATACAATCTCTTTGGGATACAGACCTAGTAATGTTTTTGCTATATCAAAGGTTATACACAGTTTGGTTATCCTTTGGGCATAGTTCCAAATTGCTCTCTATAATGATTGGATCAATTCAAAACTACCAAATGTTCAGTACTGTCCCAATTTTTCCACATCCACTTCAATATTTCTCATTTTTCTTTTTGGTTATATTTTTCAATATGATAGGTGTAAAACAATACTTCAGAATTGTTTTAATTCTTATTACTTCAATCAAAACTGATTTAGAGCATTTCTTCATATATCTATAGATAGCTTTGATTTCTTCATCTGAAAAATGACTGTTCACATTCTTTGACCATTTTTCAATTGGGGAATGATTTGTATTCTCACAAATTTGATTCATTTCATTTCTTTACATTTTTGGAAAATGAGGCTTTTATCAGAGACACTTGCTGTAAAGATTATTTTCCAGCTTTTTGCTTTCCTTCTAATTTTGACTGCATTGGTTTTATATGTACAAAAGTATTTTTTATTTTAATATAATCAAAATTATCCATTGTATATTTGTAATGTTCTTTATCTCTTATTAGGTCATGAATTCTTCCCTTCTGACAGGTGAACTGTTCCTTGTTCTAATTTGCTTATGGTTTCACCCTTTATATCTAATGCATGCCCTAATTCTCATACCACTTTAAACATATATGTTTAGTATTGATATTGCTTCATTGTGTGTGGTATCTTTTTAGCAAGATGTAGTTTCTTATTTCTTTAGATATGTTTTTGCTTTCACTTTGTGTGAGATTAGAATCAGCTACCCTGGGTTTCTTTATTTTAGTTGATGCATAAGAGTTTCTGTGCCAGTTCCTTATCTTTACTCTGTATATATACCTGTGCTTAAAATATGCTTCTTATAAACAAACACCATATTGTATTTAACATATATTGGATTACTTGTTCCCTAGGGCAGGAGGTTGGGGTTAAGAAAGGGAAAACATTGTGAAACACAATATTTTGCAAGGATAAATGTTGATAATTATCTGTGCATGTATTTTGAAAATAGAAAGCAATTATTTAAATAGAGATTCAAAGCCATCTTAGAAAGGTAAAAGAAAAAAATAGGGAAAGAAATGAAAGTAATGTAAGATAATTATGAAAAAAGTTGACAACATGGAAAAAGAAAATGACTGATTAAAAAGTAAAATTGGCCAAATGAAAAAGGAGACACAAAAACCCACTGAAGGAAACAACTCTGTAAAAAGTGCAATTAGTCAAATATAAAGGAAAGTACAAATAATTTAAGGAAAAATAATTACTTAAAATTTAGAATTGGGCATTTAGAAGCTAGTGATTATATGAGATATCAAGAATCAATGCAGTTCTTCTATACATATTTCCACATTTATCATCCTGTACAAGAAAAATCATTTCCAAAAGGGGAGGAAAAAATGACAAATAAGAAAAAACAAGCAAGCAACAATAACAAAAAATGTGAAAATACTCTGTTGTGTTCCACATTCAGTCCCCATAGTTCTCTTTCAAGGAGACATCGTTCTCTCCTCACAAGTCTAATGAAATTGTCCTGCATCACCTCACTGTTGAAAAGAGCCATGTCCATCACAGTGGGTCATCACATAATCTTCTTGGTTTTCTTGGTTCCACTCACTTTACTTAGCATCGGTTCAGGTAAGTTTCTCTCAGTCTCTGTGAGCTCTTTCATGAGGTTTTTCTGGACTTATGATGACTTCCTATTTTACTTTAGGATTTTTTCCATAGATGTTTTGACATTTTTTGTCCTCTTCTGAATTTATGTCTTGGTCTTCCCTGTCACCTCGAAAATTTTCTATGTTCAGATTCTTTGTTGTTACTGCTCATCCTTTTTTGTCCTTTTCTTTTTCTTTTAAATTTGAGCTCTACTCTCAGGATCCAAGAGGCACTGTTTCAGGCTTTTTTGTGCAAGCAGCCACAGGTATTGGCTGTTTTCCTGTTGCTGCACTGATGTTGCCCTAATGTCCATGGGGGACTCTCATGTCTGGTGCTTTAATTAAAGGGGTGTGATGGGACATGGAGTTGACAATCTCAGAAATTAGTATCCTCAGTGGGAACAGTTAACATTCATAGGGACTGTAAATGGGATATATGCATTCAAACACACAAACACACACACACACACACACACATAACACACACACACACACACACACACACACACACACACATATATATATATATATATATATATATATATATATATATAAACGCCAGATACTGTAAAGTTATTAATGTCTGCGGTTTATATTATTGTGATCTTACCAATTGTTCACTACCTACTGGGGATGCTGGGTTAAGTCTTATCCTGATAGCAGAAGCCCATAACTCTGACAATTTTTCAGCTACTCCTCCATCATGTGAATTTTTTGGTTAGTAAACTTTTTCCTATCAAGACTACAGCTCTATTAAATCAATGCCTGACTTAAAATAAGTCACTTATGATGAGCTTTCTCTCAAATGGGATGCACCAGAAGGAAGTAACATAAAGGTTAGGAACCGATTGTCTCTCCTAACTCCCACCATTCAACTTTCTTTTCTAAAAGTATCTTAATTTTAGGGTTTTTTTTCCTATCAAACTCACTTCCCCAACAAAGACAAGGTTCAGAGGGTTCTACTTTCTCAAATGAAAAGGGAATAGTATGAAACTATAATGAGGAAACTATGTTTTAACCTCAGAAGCCTAAAGTTACTAGTGACCTTTGTTTTTTTCTATTTCCCTCAGTAACAAGACATAGCCTGATTTCTCCACTGATCTCTTTATGTATATAGCCATATCTTTTGTCTAATTATTTGGAAAGGAGGAATTTCATGTGAAAAAAATAATCAATTGACAAATATTTATCATCCTTTGCTATGTATCAGACACTGTTCTAAACAATGATGATGCAAAGAAAAAAACAAAAATCATACCTACCCTAATGGAGGGGAGATTTTGTATTATGTATGTGTATATATATGTATGTGTATCTATCTACCTACCTATGTGTCTATACATATATATGTACATAATATATATATGTATATATAATATGCATGTGTACATATATATGCATATATATAACTGGGTACACACACACTCACACACATACACACACACATACACACACACACACACATATATATGAAAATTAGAACATATACAAGATAGACATAGACTAAATGGAAACTAACCTGAGAGGAGATAGATAGCTGAGAGGACTAGGAAAGGCATTTCAGAGGAATTAACGATGGAACTGAAACAAAAGTAGCTGAATTTTAACTCAGTTCCTCCTAATTTCAAGCTCAATGCCAGTTCAGAGAGGGACTGTGGAGGTCATGTAAGAGAAATAGCAGGTAGAGTAGTAGAGCTAGATCACAGAGTAAGTATATATATATATATATATATATATATATATATATATATATATATATATATAGTAGAAGAATGTAAGAAGATTCAAAAATCAGAAAAAGGCAAAAAATGAGGAGCTTTTTTATTTTAACATTCTGTCAAATTTTATTGTATGAGCCAAACAAAAGGGTATTATATACAGAGAAAATAGGGGATGATCATTTCTTAGTCATCTCCATCTTGGACAAAGTCTTAAAGATCTCTCTTTTAACCTGTAAATATTATTCCCAACCATTTCATGCTTCCTTAATCTTGAACCAGCAAGTATCAGCCTGGCCAGTCAAGAGCTTCTCCTGAGCTTTGTCTGCCTTCAATTTATGAATGTGCTCCATGAAGATTTTCTTGTTCTTAGACACACTTCCCTTCATCTTCGAGGACAGATTGTGGTACTTAAGGTGGGCAATCTTTCTGGATTCATGATATCTCTGGAGTAGGTTGTGCAAAATCCTCCTTCTCTTAATACAGGTCACCCTCTCAGACATAGAAGCCTTGACAGTGTCCTTTCTCTTACCAGTGCCCATGTACTTGCCCTTACACTGAGCCAGAGTATTATTCTGGCATCTGACACAACAAGGCACAGTAATAAGCTACTGGATGATCAGTGCATCTTTAATCAGCTTCCAGATCTGTTTATGAGAATTGGCCTTGGCTATTTCATTAGGCTCACTGGGGTTTTTCCACATTGAAGGATACTAGGGTCAAGTCTCTTCTGAAGTCTGAGCATACTCCTGGCTACAACTGCAGCACAGAAAGGGAAAGGCAGTCTGAAAAACTATAAATGACAACTATGGGACTTTAGATTCAATCCTGGATGTAATAAGGAGCCACTAAAGTTTACTCAGCATGTCAATAACATGATCAGATGTAGAACTTAGGAAAATCATTTTGATAACCACATGGACTACTGATTGGAGTGAAGAGGGCCTTGAGGAAGAAAGATAAAGAATACAATTGATAAATCAAGCCATGCTTAGTCATTTAATTTCTGATGTGCCTTATATATGCATTTACTAATTTTTCTTTTAACTCTTACACTGAAAAGGAATTGTGTTTTGAATAGTTTAATAATCTGTCCTCTTTTTCAGCAAGAATCTAAATAGGACTTTTTTGACAACAAAGAGAATTTAGGAGACACAAAACAATTACCTACCCAGTTCTGAGTATACAGCTGGCACTCACCAGTCTCTTTACTGCTTATCATTAGGGGGAAATGCCATCTGCTTTTTATTTTATATTCAACTGTTTAATGCTGACCATTAATAAACTTTTCCAAAATCTTAATCCACTTAGTATTTTCACTTCTCTATATACCACTCATTTACTATAATTGCTGCCAAAAATCCCCTTAATCTTATAGAACCAAAAAGGAAATACTTATGTTGGCCTTTACCAGTAAGTTCTACAATATTCTCTAATGAAGATCAGAATTAGGACTTCCGGCTAAGATGGCGGCGTGGAGGCAGACAGCTGCTTGAGCTCCTCGCTTTCTCTCAGAACTTACTTCATGACAAGCCTCTGACTTAATGCTTGACCCAGAAAGAAATCCACAAATTATCACCAAGAGAAGACATCCTTGAAAGTCGCCAGAAAAGGTCTGTGTTTGTTCGGGGGAGGGTCAATCAGACTGGGCGCAGACTGAGGGCAGACAGACAGAGCAAGACAGGCAGCTCACACAGCTCAGACCAGAGGGGGAGGGGTGTGATCTCTGCAGTTTCTGCGAAAGGGCTTTTGCCCCAGTGTGGATGCTCCGTCTTGGCAGCAAGCCAGGAGCAGCAGAGAGGGTGTAAACACCGGAGGTGAAGATTAAAACCCCAGAAAGCCAGCGTCTCTCAGAGCCCGGCCACCCCCAACCCCCACCTGGACTGACTCGGTGCTTTCTCGGAGCCTCAGAGCGCAGACTCAGTACAGTCATTGCTGTTCTGTTAGTGGCTCTCTGCTGCCCTATCCCCAGTCTGTAGAGGAAGCCCATTAATAACATCCAGCCCTATCCCCCGCAAAACAGACCAATTGCTTCTCTTGTCAGTTTGTTTTCTTTGATTCTGACAAAATGAATAAAAAATTCAAAAGGGCTCTAACCATTGACAGCTTTTGTGTGGAGAGGGAGCAGACTTCAAATGCTGAGGAGACTAGGAACAGAATGTCCCCAGATGTATCCCCTGGGAGGGATATAAGCTGCTCCTCAATACAAAAGAACCTCATAGAGGAAATAAAAAAGGCTCTCACAAGAGAGCTGGAAGAGAAATGGGAAAAGGAAAGGGAAGCTTGGCAAGAGAGCCTGGAGAAGTCATCCCATGCATTCAAAGACAGAATGGATAAAGAAATCAAATCATTGAGAAACAAGATTAGTGAGCTGGAAAAGGTAAACAACTTCAAGGAAAACAGGATTAGTGAGCTGGAAAAGGTAAACAACTCCAAGGAAAACAGGATTAGAGAGCTGGAAAAAGAAATCAGCTCTCTAAAAAATAAAATGGATAAAATGGAAAAAAATTCCATAGAAGATAAAAACTCAATTGGACAATTACAAAGAGATATAAAAAAAGTGAGTGAAGAAAATACATCATTGAAAATTAGACTGGAACAAGTAGAAATGAATGACTCAAGGAGAAACCAAGAGGGAGTCAAGCAAAACCAGAGAAATGAAACAATTGAAAAGACTGTCAAGTACCTTACCAGAAAGACAACAGACCTGGAAAACAGATCCAGGAGAGACAATTTGAGAATAATTGGACTCCCTGAAAAATGGGAGGAAAAAAAGAGCTTGGACACCATTTTCGAGGAAATTATCAAAGAGAACTGCCCAGACGTTTTGGAAACAGAGGGTAAAATAGACATTGAGAAAATTCATCGATCACCTACTGAAAGGGACCCTAAAATCAAAACGCCAAGAAATATAGTGGCCAAGTTCAAGAACCATCAGACAAAGGAAAAGATATTGGAAGCTGCTAGAAAAAAACAATTCAGATATGGAGGATCCACAATAAGGATAACACAGGATCTAGCAGCGTCCACATTAAAAGAACGCAGGGCCTGGAACATGATATTCCGAAAGGCTAAGGAACTTGGTATGCAGCCAAGAATAACTTACCCAGCAAGAATGAGCATCGTTTTCCAGGGAAGAAGATGGACATTTAACGAAATAAATGAATTCCATCTATTTTTGATGAAAAAACCAGACCTACATAAGAGGTTTGATCTTCAAATACAGAACTCAAGAGACTTCTAAAAAAGGTAAAAAGAAATCTTGAGAACTATACTTCTGTCAAAAAAATATGTAAAGAACATATGTACAATTTGTCTTAGAAAATAGAGGTGGAAAGGAGATTATATCATAAAAAAGTACAAAGTGGTGGTACTACATCTCATGAAGAGGCAAAGGTAACCTATTATATCTGAGAGAAAGAAAGGAGGGAGATGAACATAGCGTGTATCAATAGACATATTCGATTTATGGTGAAACTTCTTCCACTTCATTGAAAAGTGAAAGGGAAGGAGTAAGCTAAGGGGAAGGGAATACAGTAATTTCGAGGAAAAGGGGTAAAATAAGGGGAGGATCTTTAAGGTGGGGGAGGGATCCTAAAAAGGGAGGGCTGTGAAAAGCAAGTGGTGTTTACCAGTTTAATACTGGATAGGAGGGTAAAAGGGAAGGAAAGGGGAAAAGCATAAGCAGGGGTTAATAGGATGGCAAGCAATATAGAATTAGTCCTTCTAACCATAAATGTGAATGGGGCAAACTGCCTCATAAAGAGGAAGCAGTTAGCAGACTGGATTAAAAGTCAGAATCCTACTATATGTTGTTTACAGGAAACACACCTGAAACAGGATGAGACATTCAAACTAAAAGTAAAAGGGTGGAGCAGAATCTATTATGCTTCAGGCAAAACCAAAAAAGCAGGAGTAGCCATCCTCATCTCAGATCAAGCAAAAACAAAAATTGATCTAATTAAAAGAGATAAGGAAGGGCATTATATCCTGCTAAAGGGAAGCATCAATAGTGAAGCAGTATCAATATTAAACATGTATGCACCAAGTGGTGCAGCATCTAAATTCTTAAAAGAGAAATTAAGAGAGCTGCAAGAGGAAATAGATAGCAAAACTATAATAGCGGGAGATCTCAACCTTGCACTCTCAGAATTAGATAAATCAAACCACAAAATAAATAAGAAAGAAGTCAAAGAGGTAAATAGAATACTAGAAAAGTTTGATATGATAGATCTTTGGCGAAAGCTAAATGGAGACAGAAAGGAATATACTTTCTTCTCAGCAGTTCATGGAACCTATACAAAAATTGATCATATACTAGGGCATAAAAACCTCAAAATCAAATGCAGTAAGGCAGAAATAGTAAATGCATCCTTTTCAGACCATAATGCAATCAAAATTACATTTAATAAAAAGCCAGGGGAAAATAGACCAAAAAATAATTGGAAACTAAATAATCTTATACTAAAGAATGATTGGGTAAAACAGCAAATCATAGACATAATTAATAACTTCACCCAAGAAAATGACAATAATGAGACATCATACCAAAATGTGTGGGATACAGCCAAAGCAGTAATTAGGGGAAGTTTTATATCTCTACAGGCCTACCTGCATAAAATAGAGAAAGAGAGGGCCAACGAATTGGGTTTACAACTAAAATTGCTAGAAAAGGAACAAATTAAAAACCCCCAGACAAACACAAAACTTGAAATTCAAAAAATAAAAGGTGAGATTAATAAAATTGAAAGTAAAAAAACTATTGAATTAATTAATAAAACTAAGAGTTGGTTTTATGAAAAAACCAACAAAATAGACAAACCCTTAGTAAACCTGATTAAAAAAAGGAAAGAGAAAAAGCAAATTGATAGTCTTGAAAATGAAAAGGGTGAACTCACCACTAATGAAGAGGAAATTAGAACAATAGTTAGGAGCTACTTTGCTCAACTTTATGCCGATAAATTCGATAACTTAAATGAAATGGAAGAATACCTTCAAAAATATAGCTTGCCCAGATTAACAGAGGAAGAAGTAAGTAGTTTAAATAGTCCCATCTCAGAAAAAGAAATAGACCAAGCTATTAACCAACTTCCTAAGAAAAAGTCCCCAGGACCAGATGGATTTACAGGTGAATTCTACCAAACATTTAAAGAACAACTAACTCCAATGCTATGTAAACTATTTGAAAAAATAGAGATTGAAGGAGTCCTACCAAATTCCTTCTATGACACAGACATGGTACTGATACCTAAACCAGGTAGATCGAAAACTGAGAAAGAAAACTATAGACCAATTTCCTTAATGAATATTGATGCTAAAATCTTAAATAAGATATTAGCAAATAGACTTCAGAAAATCATCCCCAGGATAATACACTATGACCAAGTGGGATTTATACCAGGAATTCAGGGATGGTTTAATATTAGGAAAACTATTAGTATAATTGACCATATTAATAATCAAATTAATAAAAACCATATGATCATCTCAATAGATGCAGAAAAGGCATTTGATAAAATCCAACATCCATTCCTACTAAAAACGCTTGAGAGTATAGGAATAAATGGACTATTCCTTAAAATAATAAGGAGCATATATTTAAAACCTTCAGTAAACATCATATGTAATGGTGATAAACTAGAACCTTTCCCTGTAAGATCAGGAGTGAAACAAGGTTGCCCACTATCACCATTACTATTCAATATAGTACTAGAAACTCTAGCCTTGGCAATAAGAGCCGAGAAAGAAATCCAAGGAATTAGAGTAGGAAATGAAGAAATCAAATTGTCACTTTTCGCAGATGACATGATGGTATACTTAGAGAACCCCAAAGACTCTGCTAAAAAGCTATTAGAAATAATTCAGAATTTTAGCAAAGTCGCAGGATACAAAATAAATCCACATAAATCCTCAGGATTTTTATACATTACCAACACAATCCAACAGCAAGAGATACAAAGAGAAATTCCATTCAAAATAACAGTCGATAGTATCAAATATTTGGGAATATATCTACCAAAGGAGAGTCAGGAATTATATGAACAAAATTACAAAACACTTGCCACAAAAATAAAGTCAGATTTAAATAATTGGAAAGACATTCAATGTTCTTGGATAGGCCGAGCGAATATAATAAAGATGACAATACTCCCCAAACTAATCTATTTATTTAGTGCTATACCAATCAGACTCCCAAGAAACTATTTTAATGACCTAGAAAAAATAACAACAAAATTCATATGGAAGAATAAAAGGTCGAGAATTGCAAGGGAACTAATGAAAAAAAAGTCAGAGGAAGGTGGTCTAAGTGTACCTGATTTAAAGCTATATTATAAAGCAACAGTCACCAAAACCATTTGGTATTGGCTAAGAAATAGACTAGTTGATCAGTGGCATAGGTTAGGTTCACAGGACAAGATAGTGAATAAAAATAGCAATCTAATCTTTGACAAACCCAAAGATCCCAAATTTTGGGATAAGAATTCATTATTTAACAAAAACTGCTGGGAAAACTGGAAATTAGTATGGCAGAAACTAGGCATGGACCAACATTTAACACCACATACTAAGATTAGATCAAAATGGGTCCAAGATTTAGGCATAAAGAACGAAATCATAAATAAATTGGAGGAACATGGGATGGTTTACCTCTCGGACTTGTGGAGGAGGAAGGAGTTTGTGTCCAAGGGAGAACTAGAGACCATTATTGATCACAAAATAGAACATTTTGATTACACCAAATTAAAAAGTTTCTGCACAAACAAAACTAATGCAAAAAAGATTAGAAGGGAAGTAACAAATTGGGAAAAAATTTTTACAGTTAAAGGTTCTGATAAAGGCCTCATCTCCAAAATATACAGAGAATTGACTTTAATTTATAAGAAATCAAGCCATTCTCCAATTGATAAATGGTCAAAGGATATGAACAGACAATTTTCAGATGATGAAATTAAAACTATTTCCACTCATATGAAAGAGTGTTCCAAATCACTATTGATCAGAGAAATGCAAATTAAGACAACTCTGAGGTATCATTACACACCTGTCAGATTGGCTAAAATGACAGGAACAAATAACGATGAATGTTGGAGGGGCTGTGGGAAAACTGGGACACTGATGCCTTGTTGGTGGAGTTGTGAAAGAATCCAACCATTCTGGAGAGCAATCTGGAATTATGCCCAAAAAGTTATCAAAATGTGCATACCCTTTGACCCAGCCATACTACTACTGGGCTTATACCCCAAGGAACTACTAGAGAAGGGAAAGGGTCCTGTATGTGCCAAAATGTTTGTGGCAGCCCTTTTCATAGTGGCTAGAAGCTGGAAGATGAATGGATGTCCATCAATTGGAGAATGGTTGGGTAAACTATGGTATATGAATGTTATGGAATATTACTGTTCTATAAGAAATGACCAACAGGAGAAATACAGAGAGGCTTGGAGAGACTTACATCAACTGATGCTGAGTGAAACGAGCAGAACCAGAAGATCATTATACACTTCAACAATGATACTGTACGAGGATGTATGCTGATGGAAGTGGATTTCTTCAACATAGAGAAGAGCTAATCCAATTCCAATTGATTAATGATGGACAGAACCAGCTACATCCAGAAAAGGACTGGGAAATGAATGTAAACTGTTATTTTTACCTTCTGAATCCAATTCTTCCTGTGCAACAAAAAATTCGGTTCTACACACATATATTGTATCTAAATTATACTGTAATATATTTAACATATATAAGACTGCTTGCCATCAGGGGGAGGGGGTTGGGGGAGGAAGGGAAAAAATCTGAATAGAAGTAAATGCAAGGGATAATGTTGTAAAAAATTACCCATGCATATGTACTGTCAAAAAATGTTATAATTATAAAATAAAATAAAAAATTTAAAAAAAAAAAAAAAAGATCAGAATTATGATAGTTGGCTTCCAAAAATATGTTCAAAAACAGAAGCATAAGATGGCTGGCAGAATATCCCAGGATCACAGTCAGTGATGAAACTGATTTTCCCTTCCTTCCTCACCTTCATTCCAGTGTTTCACTCAGTGTTTATTTAGTGCCTAAGTGATGCTGGCAAAAATGAGGGGAGAAAGGATTCTAAAGAATCACTAAGACTTCTTCAAGTTTTAGAGAAAGACACAGATATATGATCCTCATAGCCCTCTCCCTCAAAAAAAAAAAAAACAAAACTCAACCAGGTAAACAAGAAGCCAGATATGAAATTAATTCATAATAACTACACCAATTAGAAAAAATATAATTACTTAAATAAAATTAATATCATTAAGCACTACTGAAAATACTTCATAATAAATCATTAATTTATTTTCATATTATTTTACCAAAAGCAGAAAGGATGAAATATCCAAAAGAAAAAAAAAATCAGTTTTGTGATTTCTCTATTTTATAAAATAAACCCCTTCTGTTTCCTTCTGGCAGAGAAAAATCCACATTCAGTAATTGGAGTCATTTTCCAATTTCTTGTAAATAGTCTAGTATTAGTATTATATCTCCCTATGACAACCTAATTCTCCTTGATACTTTACTAAGCATTCTCCCAAACGGAGCTGTTAATCAAGACATGGATGATGGGAAAATGATGTAAATCCTTATGTTCAACACCATGAATATCTGGTTTATTCCTGCATAATGACTTAACGGATCCTGCCCACAGGCTTTAGACCAGAATTAGTATAATGATGCATTTTCAGGTTGAATGCCTAGCAACTCAGCCTTCATTCAGTATTAGTGAAGTAAATGAAAGCATGGAACTTGGTAATGGGATTTATAAGACATAATGAATGAAATTTGTATTGTACTGCTCTACTATAGTTAAAATGCTGTTCTTTTTTTCCTCCTAGTTTTCTAAAGTTAATGATTAATTTGATACTGTTTTTACTTAGCATTTTAAATTGTTCTATATTGACTCACACTAAAGCTCCTTTTTTAAATGTCTAGGAAAGCTAAGTGTTCAATTCAATTGAATAAATTAAGTAACTCCTCTGTGCAGAGAGCACTGTACTGGTTGATGGCAAAGGTATAAAGTGTAGCTGAGAAATATTCACCACTATTGTGAAAATTTATAGTCTATTAAATAAAAACATGTGCTTTAAAAAAAATTAATTATGCAGAGCAAGCCAAATCTAGTAAGAAAAGAACTTAGCTTAAATTTAAGAAGATCCAAATTCAAAATCCCCCCTCAGACATTTTAAAATCCTATGTGAGCTCTCTAATCTGTCTTTCTGGCAGCTTCTAAGAATTTAATGTACAAAATCAATGAGAGATGGAATAACAATAACAACGATAAAGTAAAATAGCAAAAATAATGTATTTATATATACCATATCTATACATATGTGCATATATACATATACATACACATATGATCATGTAAGTATATATGTGATGTGTGTGTATCAACTATGTGACACAGTAGATGGACTGTGGAACCACAATCAGGAAGACCTGAGTTCAAATTCAGTCTCAGAATTTGAATTTGAATTTGAATTACTTTGAATTACTTACTAGCTAAGTGACTCTGGGAAAGGTACTGAAACATTGTTTCAATTTCTTTAACTGTAAAATGAGCTAGAGAATTAAGTAGCAAACATCTCTGCTGAGAAAACCCCAAGAAGGACATAGAGAGTCAGATATAACTGAAATGAATAAACAACAAATACTTTCTAGCAGTACTTATGTACTAAGTCAATAAGAGGTGCAATAATTACAACAATAATTAAAATAGTAATGATAATAATAATAATAACAGATAAAATTTATATAGTGTTTTAAGGTTTGCAAAACACTTTACAAATATTATTTCATTGTATAACATTGGGAGGTTAAATGCTATTATTATCCTAATTTCCTAGATGAAGAAAATGAGGTAAAGTTTAAATAACTTCCTCAGGGCCATCCAACTAATAAACAAATTTCAACTGAGGTCTTCCTGACGCCAGGTCCAGCTAACCTTCATTGGTGAAGGGAGTTTCCACATCAAGTACTATAAGCCAGGGATGTCACAGATGATTTGTCCATGAAGAGAGATGGAAGATATTATGGGAGCATCAAAGCCATCTTAATCATACCCTCTCACTTTATAGAAAAAGAACTTGAAGTCCAGAAATGTTAAGTTCCTTGCCTAAAGTCATAATGAAGGATGCAAACTGAAGTTCCATGATTCCAGATTAAATGCCCTTTCTTGTGTCACATCATCTCTCAAAATGATTCCTGTTACTGTCCACAAAGGATTTTCTTTGCAACAGTACTGTGAAATTGTAATGTAAGTATTATCATCTCTATGGAAATTATATGGTGAAGTTTCCAAGATTCATAAATGTAAAGATACTAATCCAATGTCATTTGGCTCTGTAGCAGTGACCTTTGAACTTAAGATCGGAACCTGTGAAGTTTCATCTAATATTCTTTCCATTCTACTACATAGGATTCCTATTTTCCTCTTATAAGGAGGAGAAATGCTTTGTGTGTGTTTTTGTGATAGTTTGCTAAAGTACCAAATTATTTTTTTTCAAATGCATTACCCTGAGGTTTCACTACATCTTCAATTACCTGGGAGAACTAAGTGATTTTTCTCACACCAAAGCAAACCAAAATGTCATTGCTTTTCTTAATTTTTTTTTTTGTCTAGTGAAAAGAATTGATTTTTCAAACATCATTTGTAATATAGTATAAAGGTATTTACAGAGAATTACTGATCTTGAAAGAGAGAGATTGTTATTGCTTTCATTCTATACTAACCTTTAAGTACAATTCCTGTTTTAGCTCCTAGTTGTGATTATTTTACTCCTAGCATAATTGTGCTAATTAACTGATTGGCCTGAATTGGAAATTCCCATGCTATTCTACGTCAGCATATGGCCCACATTTCAATATTACAACTATAGCTGTTAAAATGCAATAATGGTCAAATTTTTCTATTCCTTGGTGGAAAATCCCCTTGAAAATAAGATTAGCATCTGATTAATACATTCTTCTTCATGCGTTCTATTTTTGGCCAATGCACAAGGAGAAAATAATTTAAATCTTTTGTCTGATGTAATAGCAATCCTGAAAACTGGCGACTTTTAGGAATCTAACCTTCTTTGAAACAAATCACCTTTGACAAGAATTCCTTTCTGGTCCTTCTTAATCCTTAATGCTTTTCCTTTATTATCTCTAATTTATGCTGTTTAAATCTTATTTGTAAATTGTGGATTTTTTAAGAGCAGGAATTGTCTTTTTTCTCCTTTGTAGCTTCAGCTCTTAGTATAGTGCTTGACATGTAGTAGTCTCTTAAAAATGCTAGTCCACTTGACAAAGGCAAAGGAAAGAACATAGTACTAGTATGGCAAAGATGTAAAGATAATATAAGACTTAATTGACATTATTAGTTATGATTTGTAGTTCTCAAGATCACTAAGATAAGCAACTGTTACTCTTGGGGAGTGTGAAGCATTGAATAGAGCTCTGGACTTTGAACAATGAAGATCTGATTTAAAATCTAGTCTCAGTGAGTAAGAGACATACTTTCTCTTGTTAGGTGTCCTATATATAAAATAGGGATAATAATTCCATCAACTTTTCATAGTTGTGCATAGGTGATTTTATATCCTCTCTGAACTTCAGTTTTTTCACCTGTAAAATGGTATTTAATTGACATGCTTTTTGTAAGGATCAAAGGTCACTGCTACAGAGCCAAATGACATTGGATTAGTATCTTTACATTTATGAATCTTGGAAACTTCTCCATATAATTTCCATAGAGATGATAATACTTACATTACAATTTCACAGTATTGTTGCAAAGAAAATCCTTTGTGGACAGTAACAGGAATCATTTTGAGAGATGATGTGACACAAGAAAGGGCATTTAATCTGGAATCATGGAACTTCAGTTTGCATCCTTCATTATGACTTTAGGCAAGGAACAAATGAGTTAACATGTGTAAGCCACTTGGTTACCTCAAAGCTCTGTTGAGAATACAATAGGATGTTGTATCTCAATGCTCACCCTAACACATATTCACTGGACAACCCTTTCTTTGCGTCAGTGGATTATGCTCATGCATAACAAATTGGGTAGAAATCTCAAAGTTAGATTTTTTTTACAATTACAATTGTGTGTATTATTATTTATTTTTCATTCTTCAATTTTGGTGGTTACAATGTACTAAATCACTACTAATTAAAGAAATGTAAATTAAGACACCTTGGAAGTACCACTTCATACTTCTTAGATTGGCTAAGCTGACAAGAAAAGATGTTGGAAATAAATGTTGGAGAGGAAGTGGGAAAACTGGAACACTAAGATATTGTTGGTGGAATTGTGAACTGATCCAATCATTCTGAAGAGCAATTTGGAACTATTCCCAGAGGACTATCAAACTGTGCATGCCCTTCCACCCACCAATGTCTCCACTGGATCTGTATCCCAAAGAGATCACAAAAGGGTAATACATACTTGTGAAAAAATGTTTGTAATAGCCCTTTTTGAAGTTGTAAGGAATGGAAAACTGAATGGATGCCCATCAGTTGGGGAAATCAGAATTAATTATGGTTTATGAATGTTATGGAATATTATTGTTCTGTAAGAAACTATCAGAAAGCTGATTTCATAAAACCTTGAAGAGACTTAACATGAACTGATGTTAAATGAAGTGAATAGAGCCAAAAGAACACTATATACAACAAAACAAGATTGTGTGATGATCAACTGTAATGGCCTTGGCTCTGTTCAGCAATGAGGTGATTTAAACAAATTCTAATAATAATAATAATTGTCATAGAAAGAACCATCTGCCTCCAGAGAGGAGTCTATAGTGACTGAATATGGATCACAATATAGTATTTTCTCCTTTTTTGTTCTTGTTGTTTGCTTGGTGTTTTTCTCATTCCCCTCCTCTTTCTTCTGATTTTTCCTGTGCACCATGATAAATGTTTAATATATTTAGAAGAATTGCACATGTTTAACCTATATTGGATTATTTGCTATGGGAGGGAGGGAGGGAAGGGAGGGAAGTAGAAAACTTTGGAACACAATGTTTTGCAAGGGTGAATGTTGAAAACTGTCTTTGCATGAATTTTGATAAATAAAAATGCTATTTGTATAAAATAAATGCATAAATGCATAAAATTTTAGAAAAATTGGAGACGTAAAGTTTTGTAAAAATGTGACATATTGTTTGTTTCTGCAAACTGGTTTAATTATTATTTTTAAAAGAAGAAAGGCTATTTACTCTTCTTACATGGATCAAGCTAAGAATGGCAATGCATAATATTTATTTTTAAATATTTGTATTTTCAAGCATGCCATACCTTTTGTTTTATTGTAATTGAACATTTACTTTCACAAACTCCACCAGTGTTCCTTATGAGTTACTTTGCTACTTTGAAATAGCTTCAATGAGAGAATAATTTTCTCTAATGGAAGCCAGGAACAAAATTAGACATTTATATATATATATATATATATATATATATACCTAGTTGTCAATATTTATCATCCCATGATACCTCTCTCTTATCTGAAATAATCAGATATTTCTCTGAAATTTTGCTGCATAGTTTTAAAATAATTGTTATCATCTATCTCTTCACTACAACTAGTCTCTTCAAAGAAAAAGTAATGTTATTGAAACCAAATTTGTTTCCATTTAAATCACGAATCCACTCTAACGCCAAAGTAGTATAGTAGGGCTCTGACCTTTTTATTTCTTATATTTCATTATGGGAAAAGCAGTTAAAGTACTGGTCAACAACTCTGG
Source organism: Sminthopsis crassicaudata (assembly GCF_048593235.1). NCBI lineage: Eukaryota > Metazoa > Chordata > Mammalia > Dasyuromorphia > Dasyuridae > Sminthopsis > Sminthopsis crassicaudata. The sequence continues at coordinate 517,171,034 of NC_133618.1, forward strand.
AGGTAGATAAGGCAATTAGATGACTAGACTATGGTAGATGCTAAATTCAGACAAACCAAAAGCAGAGGTGCTTAATGCCAGATAATCTCAGTGCCATATCAATCTTCCATAAGCATAAGTGAAGAACTTGCTGACCCACTACACAAAAATGGTAGGGCCTTTAATATAATTTTTAAATTTTCAATCAGGGTTGTTGGTGATTGTGCATTCTACCTAACCAACTGCTCCTCAAACAGAACATGTTTACGAAAAAACAGATGAGAAACAATCCTATTCTAAGTGCTAAGTTGTGCTGGGGAAGTATAATACTAACAATAGCTAACTTTTTTTTATCACTTTAACATTTGTAAAATGCTTCAAAAATATCATCTCATTTTAACTCAAAACAATCCTGGGGGATTGGTATTATTGTTAATCCAGTTTTATAGGTGAGGAAATTGAGATACAAATTTAAATTATTTTCAAAAATTTACATGGCAATTAATGCCTGAGGATGGATTTGAACTCATGTGTGTCTTATTTCAAGTCCACTAGTCTATATTATCTTCCTCCTAATTGCCTCTAAATAAAGTATCTTGAGAGAGAGAGAGAGAGAGAGAGAGAGAGAGAGAGAGAGAGAGAGAGAGTCAGAAACTGAGACAGAGACAAAGAGAGAAAAGAGAAAACAAAAGAAAGACAGACAGAGACAGTGAAAAAAAGACAGACAGAGTGACAGAGACAGAGAAAGCACCAGGATTCAGCTATGCAAGTGCTGGAGTTCTACATTTCCTCCTGGACTGCTTGAATTGACATCATTCATTGTCAGTTATGGTACTTTTCCCCAGTGATTCCCTATAAGCTAGCCCATTCCCACCACAGTGCTCCATAAGATATTCTGTCAAAAACACTAACATAATCCATCCCTATTCCTCTCCATCATTCTCCCAACCCTGGCCATGGAGCATGGCTCTTGACATAATCGTTCTTGCTACACAAAGTGCCAGGGTGCTCTCCATGGCCTCAGGGGTCTTCATCACCTAAAGCTCCCCAATCTACTAGCATGGAATTCTCAAGCCAGAACTTAACCTGTGAACTTTGAGAGCTGCCAATTTTCTCCTTCACTAAAAATATATAGCCACAGTTGAGAAGTTGAACTCTGAAATATAAAGTTAGTCTGCTAAGGAAGCTGACAAAAAACCAAGGGAGAGGGAGATTAAACGGTATCAGTGTAATTCTCCCTAGTATCCTCCACCACCTTTGCAATCCAGTCTGTTGTATCAGACTGTCTTTTTCAGGTTCAATTCCTGCACTGAATTAGACAAGATTACCCATTTTCCTCCTCAGTCTCCCTTTCCAACAAGGAGAGATTTCTCGTGTTAGTTAACAACCCAGCCTTTTAAAACTATTGACCTAGAGCTCCCTGCTTATGGGCATTCCTGATAATGAATTTGGGCCAAACCAGTCAAATAGTAAGGCGGTGTACTTAAGGCATGTTTGCTCTATCATTACATTTCATTACTGGTCACCCAAGTCATGTGGACAATCAATTAGAAGTTGTTAAAAGACATCTAGGCCAAATAACACAGTGTATTTGGCCTCATAGGCTCCTTATATCCAGGTCAAGTGAAGAATTGAAACAATTGTTCAGATTTTTTTTTTTTTGGCTGATGGCTAAAATTAAAGAAAAAAAGAGGTTCTTTTTAAACATGAGTTAATCAGATTACTTAGTTTGGAGTGATTGTACTTGCTTTGTAATTAGTCACCTCCTTCACTTTGTATAGAAAACAAACCAACTTAGTTAAAAAATTGAGGACTCCAGAATTTCATCTCAGGAGGTCTCTTCTTTGCCCTTGGTAATGACTTAATGGCCAGATTGTTTCTAGTAATGTAATTAAGACTATCACAGGTAAACTAAGGCAGGTTGGACTTCTAGGTTCCTATCTAAGCTCTAATATTCTAAGTAATACAAGATGACTTCTAAGATTTCTCCTTGGTCTAATCTTCTGATACTAATTCAAAAAATAAAAATAAAGCCAAGTCTAAAACCCACAATTTTCAGAGAAAAAGACAAATAATGGCCCTCAGTTCTCCATTTTGCAACACCACACACACACAAATTATGCCACAAATTCCCTTTATTTAAGTCCCTGAGTCAGAAAAGTTTTCAAGGTGATGGAACAATAAGAAGAAATGAGAGGAAGCTTCCAAAAAGATATATGAAGGATGTGATTTAGTTTCCCTTGATATTAAATGCCTTAAAAAAGAAGAGTTCATTGGGAGTTTATCACTGAAAGAACATGAAGGGATATGGATATACTTAGTTCAAATTAGACATAGAATCACAGAATTTCAGAGTTGGAAGAGACTTTGTATAGTATCTAGGCTATTAAAAAATAATTACTTTTCAATATCCTCACTAATTAATCATTTGTTCCACTTGTTGATCTCTAGGGATGAAGAACTTACTACCTTCTCCAAGCAATCTATCCTGCTTTGAGGAACATTGAATTTTGTTTTCTTATGTCTTGATATAATTGACTCTGCACATTTGTTGTTTTATGCTGATCAGTTTTCTGCTCTTTTGTTCCCAGTTTCATTCTCTGATGCCAAGAAGAACAAACCTAGTCCCTCTTCCACATGATACCCTTCAAACATTTAAATTTAATTATTAATTTTCCTGAAAAATCTCTTTTCCAAGCTAAAGATCCCTAATTTCTTTAACTAATCCATATTTTGAATAGATGTTATATTCTATTACATTTCTGAGTCAAATTACTTTCTGGATATACTCCAGTTTTTCAGTATCCTTTTTAAAACATGATACCCCAAACTGACCATAGTCGATTAGATTTGGTCTCACCAGAGTATCAAGACAATAATCTCTTTTCTAGATACTATATCTCTAGCAGTACAGCCAAACATTATATTAGCCTTATTTACTGAAATGTGTCATCATTGATTCTTATTAATTTGCAATTCACCAAAACTCCCAAATCTTTTTTTTCTCCATTACTAATTATATAGCAATGTTCTTTCTACCCTATACTTATGCAGTTTATTATTGACTGTTTTTGTTTTGTTTAAATAAAAAATGTAAAATTTTACAAAACAGGTATAGTAAAATGATGGATGGCAATGATTCAAACAACACTTCACAAGCTAAAACATTGGGCTCAACTAGATAAGATAAAATTAAATTAAGATAAATGTAAAAGTTTTAAACTTGAGCTTCAATGGTTAATTTCACGGTATAATGTGAAAAAGTATAGCTTAATATAAATTTATATCAATAGAATTCAGTTATTTCAACCAATACAATCTTACTATGAATCAATATGATTCAGCAACTTAAAAAATAATGTAGTATTAAATAGCTGTTAAAAGAGCAACAATATCCATGACTAGGTAAATGATGTCCTTCGTTACTCCACTATTATTGGATGGAAGCTAGAGTGCAGGACAATAGCAGTTTAGAAAGTGTACAAATAATTATCATCAAATTAATTTCATATAAGAATCAAAGAAATTGTGAATATGTAGCCAAGAGAAGATATGAGTCAGAATGGACTGATTAGATTAGACTTATTAGAGCATCATTGGAATAGTTAACTTAAGATAACCACTGGAGTAATTTGGTAATTGCTAACAAAGTCAACTTATAGAGCAATTTTCATTAAGAATAAGTTCTTGCCTTTATTTTCTTCTTTCTTTAAAATAATCAATTCCATTGTTTTATAGGACAGGAATACATTTAGTAGAATGTTCCTTGGGAGATGGACCTCTTTTATCTTTGGATTTTGTCCCCAAAACCTAGCAAGGATTCAGAAACACAGTGTCTGACAATAAGGGTGAATAGACTATCTGAGGGAGTTATTGTTTGTATAGAATAGTGTGCTAAGGACTGAACTTTAAAGGAAATTCACAATTCTAAGACAGAAAGAAAAAGACAAGCCAATGAAATAGAGAGTGTAGATGTAATAGAGTGTAGATGTGAATGCTAAAAATATCTGTATGAATTATTTAATATCATTTTATCCACAATAAAAAACTATTTCTTCTTTCTTTATTTATTTCTTCTTTCCTTCTTTCCTTCCCTTTCTTTTTTCCCTTTTTCTTTCTTTCCTTCTCTGAGCTGGTAGTCATCTATATTTCTTTCTACATTTAACCTATTAAAAGGATACTTCTGGGTACTAAGCAGTGAATACCTGTAAGTCTCCAATATTCACTTAGATAAAATAGCAAAATAGCAGGAATTTCTGAACCTCAGTGTGATGGAGAGGTGAGTTCCAGCACTAGGAACTTCTTCAATCCCCCAACCTCACTTGTGGCTTTCCATATCCAAGAGAGCCAAGCTCTGAGAGCCATCACATGGTTTGGCCTAGCCTTAGGGTGGACAGGTATCCCTTAGCAGAAGGACCTCTTGTGTGTTTTAGCCTGCCACAGGCAAGCAGGAATCCCTCAGAGGCTGGACCATCACAGATTAGAGCACAGTCTACAATTTACGGGAAAATTGCAGGGAGTGTGTGGTAATGAAGAAACTCTAATAAGCAATTAGGAATTTCTGTGTAGATAAAAAATAAGGTTTGCATGGTTGTGCCTTTTAATCATGCTTTTAAGTTAAAAGGAACCTAAATATTATCCAGTTCAAACTCTCCATTTGACAAATTAAGAAATTGTTCAATTGAGATCATAGATTTAGAACTAAAAATGACCTTAAAAGTCAACTAGTTCAACTGTCTCATTTAACAAATAATAAAACTGAGTCCCAAAAAATTTTAAGTGACTTGTCACAGGTAATAGTTGGGATCTGAACCCAGGTACTCTAACTTAAATTTTATTTTGCCTTCTACACTATCTCTTTACTATACCATGGACAAATTTTCTGTCCATTATCTCTTAATTTTTTTCCTTGAAAGTGATTCTTAAACTGACAGAAAGCAAAAGACTAGCAAGTCAGACTAATCACAGTTAATCCATCAACTCAAGTAATCCACATTTACTAAGTGCCTGCTGTGTGCAGAGATTTGTGACAGCCAAATAAATATTTACTATATTGCCAGTACTTTGATAGACTCAGTAATAACTCTGCAGGAAACTAGGTAGAGGGTGTTGGATAGAAATTTCATCTACACTAAAGAAGGGGAAACTAAATAATTGAATTGCTTGTAATAAATAGAGAATACCTTGGCATAATAGATAGGATATTGAACCTGCAGTCAATAAAACCTAAATTCAAATTTCATCTCAACACTTTCTAGTTTATATGATCCTGATCAAGTTACTTTGATTTACTATGTCTCAGTTTTTCCATTTGTAAAATGGGGGAGTTAGAGTCAATAGTCTCTGATTATATGACCATGTAAATCTGCACACATTGTATTTCATATATACATATAAATACAAATTATATAGCTATAGATGCACACACATTTATATGTTTTATGTATGTATATACAAATGGAGTTAATGGAAATAAAATGTCCTTTATTTGGGCAATCTGTGTGGAACTCTTGGAATTCTAAATGAACTGAGTGTGTGAAGAAATTCAGAGGCTCATTAGTGAGATTTTAAAGGGGCTTTGTGAAAGAATTCTATTTTCAGTAGGAGAAATTTATATATGTAGGAGGTGAGAAAGAAGGAACTCCAGGCTGCTGAACAGTAAGAATCTGTTAAGGTAGGGTCCAATCCAAAGGGCCCAGAAGAAGATGGAATATCCTTCTCCTCCCCTATCCAAATACAGTCATATCTTATCTCCAGCATCCAAGAATTGCAAATATTATGAAAAATCCTCTACATACTCTAAACTTTCTGTCAATTAATTTTCCTTCTTTCCCTGTCCTAGCTAGATGATGATCTCTCCCTGTTCCTCTGGGAGAACTCCCAGAGTTCTTTTATGTATCAAACCTTTGGGTCAACTCCACCATCTACCTTCATCCCCTTCCGGGGAAATATTGACTACTCACACCACTTGCATGAGCAAGTAAACATCAATTACAAATCCAGGTGACATATGGAATTCCAACAGAGGGACCACAGAAAATAAGTTTCTACAAGATATTGAATTTTGAGATTTATAATTCAGTAAATTCTTTCAGAAATAATTTAGAGACATATTTTCAAGTTTTTCAATGGAAAGAAAATATGATAGTTTGGAGATTAAAGAATAAAACACATTAGAAGATAACTAGAATGAAATAACCTCCATGTAAAGGATGAACTTTACCCAAATCAAAATGGCATCAGTATTTTGGTGTTAAATCATTCAAGAAGTAGTCAAAGATATCCTGAATGAAAACTTAGCAAAAGGTGACAACTGTAACTTTAATATCTAAGTCATATTTCCATTTGGACCTTCTCTTGGTATGTGATTGGAAGTGTCGGCCTAACTTAATTTCTACCAAACTTATGTCCAATCATTTTTTGTTGAATAGACAGTACTTAGTCCAGTAATTAGGGTCTTTTACCCTATTAACTATGAGGTTCATTTGTTTCTTTAGAAGAGTTTGTTACTTGGAATTACAAAAACCCAAATTAGATGATTGCAAAGACAATAGGGACAATTAATTGACCTAAATAATCTGACAGCTAGAGTGTTAGAAGTCATGAAAAGTTATAGAAAAGCCAAGTAGAAGCATATAAATACTTAGCATAGTTAGAAATTTTAAACATTTTATTTGAAGTTTTAATAAAATAGCTGAATTGGAATGCTTATCATCCATCATGTGAAAATACTTATTGAATTGAAATATCTGGGACTTGAAGGAAGAAAAATAGCAGCTTAACAAGTAAACCTACTCAGTGGATTCCATAATGGATGAGTTGGGATGTATGTAACACAACATTTTCAAGGTGATACAAGCATTATCATATGGCTGTTTACATTTCCGTAGGGGAAGATTCCATCTTAGATTATACATAGTTGATAATAAAACTATGAGAGGCTATTTGTCTAGGAAGAGACCAAGTTAGAATTGTTAACATTAGGAAGCTGAAAAATTAGGTTGTGTAGGAGGACTTCAATTAGCCACACAGAGATTGTCTGGATACTTCATCAAAATGTAGAAATTAGGCTTTTAAATAAGAAAAATGAGTCCTTCCTAGAATAATTAGTTTTAAAACTCATCAGACTTGATTCTCAGTACTGGACTTCAATGATTACAGGTGTCAGGATACTAGAAAAAACAAGGCATTGAAAAATATGGGGATAAAAGAGAAAATGGGCAATATCATATGCTTCACATGGAAGAGTCTTCTGGAATTCAAGGGCTGAGGAAAACATCTGAATTAAATGGCATCTTATCATACTGATATTGTGTATTGTGAGAAGTGGGGAGTTGCTCATTGGTTGATATGTTTTGGGGTCTGATATAAATTTCTTTGCTTTTCTTGAATTATAATAAACTTGACTTTTTGTAACAAATTTGTAATAAATTAATAAACTGGCAACATGTCTTGACTTCTTAATTTGTAATAAACTTGTATATTCTTTAAGTCTTATTACTTGTATGCTTCTATCCCCTGTTGGAGTAGGTGTCAGATATATAGATTATATAGATATGAGTGATTTAATCAGAGGGAAAAAAGCACCAAATCATATCTGAATCTTTCATGTCAGCAAAAAACCTGACTCAATCATTACTAAAGACAAAGCAAGTTCTGAAGTAGGATTCAAGTTGACAGATACATGAAGCAGGTTTTGTAAGTCTTGGGAAGCGGGTAAAGAAAATTAACAGAAATATCCAAAAAGATGTTGTGGAGTACAAAACATAAAAACAGATTAAAACCCCTTGTAGACTATATCCTGAAGATATTAGTTCATGTAATGGTACTTTATCCAGAAAGACCAACAAAATACTGAGCATGGGACTGGTGGGAGCTTCATACCTGGAGCTAATTATATACAATTCTGGTGACTCAAGAAATATTGGCATTGGAGAAGGCTCAAAACTATGCAGCTGAAGTAACTGAAATAATATATAGGAAAACTTTAAATTAAGAACCTGGATTCTTCAAAAACAACTTTAGCTTAATTTGGTTATTAAAGAAAATGAAAGCATTAGAGCATACCTTTTAAAGGTGACTGTGCTGTTCCAGAAAACACCCCCTTTGTACCATAACTATGCTAAGTAAATATGATAAAATGTTCTCGCAGTTTCACATCAATTTTTACATATATTTACCTCACCTTGGACAATTAATTTCAATAACAAGCCTTTTCTTCCAGATGATTCTGCTTTTGGAACTCTAAATTTGTAAATCTTTCTCATCCTACCACTTACTGATCTGTTACCTCTGTGAGGATATATCTGTCCAGTTTTATATATGGACTTTCCCAATTAGAATGTAAGCTTCTTGAGAGCACAATTTCCTTTAAAATTTTGTCTTTCCAGCAGTTAGCACAAGATCCTTAAGGATCTTACAATCTAATGGAGGATACAACATGCAGACAAATATATACAAAATGATCTTTGTAGAAGAAATAACTAAAAGAGGGAATGTACTGGAATTAAAAGTTGTTGGAAGATGGGATTTTAATTGGAACTTAAAGAAAATCAAGGAGATTAATAGTTGGAGTTGAGAAGCAAGAGAGTTCCAGGCACTGGGGAAAGCCAGAAAAAAATCTTCAGAGCTTAGAGATAGAGGGTCTTATTGTTTTAACAGGCAAGATAGTAGTATCACTGATTAGAAGAGTACTTAGAGATTAAGGTGTAAGAAGATAAAAGCATATGTGTGATGTAGATTATAAAGTACTTTGAATGGCAAACAGAGCATTTTCTATTTGGTCCTGTAGGTAATAGAAAGCCAATGGAGTTAATTAAGTGGGTAGGGGCAAGGATGACATAATCAAATCTGCATTTTTGGAAATTGGCTGAATGGAGAGTGTATTGGAATGAGGAGAGACTTGAGACAGGAAAGTAGACTGATCAGATGACTATTAGAAATTCAGGCATGAGGATGTGGGAGCCTGCACCAGAGTGGTAAGCAGTGTCAGAGGAGAAAATGGGAATTGTTGGAGACATGGTACAAAGGTGAAATGGACAATCCTGACAATGGCTTGGATATAGAAAGTAAGATATAATGAAGATTTCAGGATAATTCCTAGGTTATGGACCTGGAGTATTAGACAGATGGTGTTGCCTCCTACACAGTAAGAAGGAAAGTAGAAGGAGAGAGAGTTTAAGATAAAATATAAGGAGTTATGTTTTGGACACATTGATTTCAAGATGTCTACTAGACAACCAGTTTGAAATATCAGAAAGGGAGCTGGGATTGCAGTATTAAAGGTCCACAGAGAGATAGCATTAGGAAAGGAAGACTTAAAAGTCATCAGCATAGAGATGGGAATTAAATCTGTGGGAACTGATGAGATCATCAGGTGAAATAATAGAGAAGGAAAAAAAAATAGAGGGTTCAAGACCAAACCCTGAGCAATACTTATGGTTGGAGAATCTGATTGAAGAGGGATCCAGGAGAGGAAAAAAAAAATAATGAGTGGTTAGATGATAAAAGGAAAACCAGGAGGGAGGGGTATCCTGAAAACCTAAAGGGAAGTGAGTATTAAGCTGAGAGATTTATCAATAGTGTCAAAAGCTGAAGAGAGATCAAGGAGAATGAAGATTAAGAAATGCCATTGGATTTGGCAACTAAGGGATCATTAGTTTTACAGTGAATAGTTTCAGTGGAATCTTAAAGTAAGAATTATAATTATTATAAGGCTTTAAAAAGAGAGTGAGAGGAGAAAAAGTGGAGGGACCTATTGTAAATAACCTTTTCTAGGACTTGGCTACAAAGGGCAGAAGAATTGTTTAGTTGGGATAGAAGAATCAAGTGAGGATTTATTTTTTTAAAGAATAGAGAAGACATTCTTCAATTGATAATTAATCAAAAGCTATGAAGAGACAATTTTCGCATGAAGAAATTGAAACCAGGGGCAGCTAGATGGCACAATGAATATAGCACAGGTCCTGAAGTCAGGAGAAGATGAGTTCAAACCCAGCCTCAGACATTTAATATGTCCTAGCTGTGTAACCTTGGGCAAGTCACTTAATCCCAGTTGCCTCAGCAAAAAAAAAAAAAAAAACAAAAAGCAAAAAGCAAAAAATAAGAAAGAAAGAAAGAAATTGAAACCATTTCTGCTCATATGAAAAGGTGCTGTAAATCACTATTGATCAGAGAAATGCAAATTAGCACAACAACATACTTCTCAGATTGACTAAGATGACAGGAAAAGATAATGTCAAATTTTGGAGATGTGGGAAAATTGGGACGTTAATATATTGTTGGTGGAATTGTGTTTGGATCCAGCCATTCTGGAGAGCAATTTGTAATTATGCTCAAAAAGCTATCAACTGTGCAACTTTGGTCCAGCAGTGTTTCTATTGGGCTTATATCCCAAAGAGATCTTAAAGGAGGGAAAGGGACCCGCATGTGCAAAAATGTTTGGGGCAGCCCTTTTTGTTGTGGCAAGAAATTGGAAACTGAATGGATGTCCATAAACTGGAGAATAGCTGAGTAAGTGATGATACATGAATGCCATGAAATATTAGCATTCTATAAGAAACAATCGGCAGGATGGTTTCAGAGAGACTTGGAGAGATTTACATGAACTGCTGCTAAGTAAAATGAGCAGAACTAGGAAATCATTGTACACAGCAACAACAATATTATACAGTGATCAAATCTGAAGGTTGAGGTTCTTCTCAACAAGAGACAATTTGGGCCAGTTTCAATGATCTTGTGATGGAGAGAGCCATCTATACCCAGAGAGAGGACTGTAGGAACTGAGTGTGGATCACAACATATCATTTTCATTTCTTTTGTTGTTGTTTGTTTACATTTTATTTTCTTTCTCATTTTTTTTCCTTTTTAATCTGATTCTTCTTGTGTAGCAAGATAATTGTATAAATGCATGTGCTTATATTGGATTTACATATTTATTTTACCATATTTAACATATATTGGACTACTTACTATCCAGGGAAGGGAACAGAGGAGAAAGGGGAAATTGGAACACACCTTTAATTTAAAAAAAGAAATACATGAAAAAAGAAAATGAAAATATTAAAAAAGGATACAGCAAAAATAGATATGTTTATGGACAGTAAAAAGTGAGACCATAGACAGGTAAAGATTGAAAATAAATGAAAGAATGAATATGACAGAAGAGGTAATTTGTTTGAGAAGATGAGATGATATTAAGTAACTTGAACAAATAGAAAGAGTAAGGTCCCTTTGTTGGGTAGGAAAAGGATAAAGGAGAAAAAAGTGGCAGAAGATATCTGAGTGATAGGAGATGAGGAAATGGGGAAAAGAAGGAACTCACAGAAAATTGATTCAATTATTTTTGGTAAAATTTGACATAAAGTTCTCAGTTGAGACAGTGGGAGAGAGGAAAGCATAGAAAGTTTAAGGAGGGATGAAAAAGTTTGGAAATGCCATTGTGGAAAGTGGAATTAAAAGTTGGTAAGGGAAAATAGTAAAATCACCTAGCAACAGTGAAAGTCCAATTGAGGTTATGTGAAAAGAACTTTTAATGTATACAGTCATAGCAGTTTGTTATTTGTTTTCCACTTTTATTCATCAGTTCATTTGGTGGACATGGTCCAAGACTGTGACTTGGCAGAATTGGTAATATAATAAAAAGGCTAGAGATTCAAGAGAGTATAATAGTATAGAGTTGAATGGTTCATTGAGGAGTCAAAGTGACGAGAAGAATAGCTAGTACAATGGAGATGTCCTGGTAGATAATTGAGAGGTCAAGGGATTAGAGGCCTTAGTGTGGATAAATAGGGTTGTATAAAAAAGTAATATCCATTCGTCTTTCTATCTATCTATCTATGATTTTTAAAATGGATATATGAAATAATAATAATAATAATAATAATAATTTACACTTACATAGTGCTTAACAGCTTTTCAAAAGCACTTGCTCATGTATCATTGATCTTTACAATTATTCTAAGAAATTATCAAAGCAGTTATGAATATTCCATATTTTACAGATAAGGAAATTGAGGTCCAGAATAGTCAGATTACTTCTCCAGAATAAAAAGTGGAATCAGGACTAATTAAAATTTGGGGGTTGGAATTGAGTTTCACCAAATTTAAAAGAATTTCATTTTTTAAATGTAGTTTGGCAATGGTAAACCAGCCTCTCTTGATAATTTTCAAAATGTCTACAATTCACTGATGGGTACAATAGTAGAACTGGTTCAATAGGATGGAGGGGTTTCCTTCATTAAGAGAGAGGTTTGATTAAATAACCTTTAAATTATTTTTCCAGTGTTAAGATCCTATGCAATCTATCCTTACAACCAGAAAAGGGAAATCAAAGCATATATGTCCAAAGCATTGTAGATTAGAGAGTCATCTCTGTTTGTAAGCAATGCATTCTTATTAAAAAATCAACAATGTAGCTGCTGAAGGGTGTTGTTTTTTCTTAAATTGGTTGCTGTACCATCTTTGACTTTTTTCATAACAATTTTAATAACATCTTATCTGTATTAGCATCTTTGTCAATGCCTCGCCATGAATTTTCAACACACTACAGAATGCAGCAGTTCCAAGGATGTCATTAATCTATCAAGTAAACAATAAGCAGTATTAAAATTGTCTAGATAGCCAAATGACAAGCCATAATGGTTACTCAGAAGCCTAGGCAGTGTGTGCCAAGTAAATACTGGCAAAATCTGATTACACTGAATACTATTATAAAGAGGAGTTCTATATAAGAAAATTATTTGCATGCTCCAGTGGATGGCCCTTAGTAACAGTGTTCTGTTGGTTTGATTAGAATGGATTCTTTGCAATGAATAATCCTATAAAACAAATTATTTCTTTGGTCTACATCCATGTAAATGTCACAACATAATGAAAAAACCTGATTCTGTGCTGTTTATACTCCCAGGAGAAGAAAGAAGCTAAGCTGTTCATGCTCTATATTTCCTACTATTAAGTAGTGATTAGTGTTCCACTTTCCTTGCCCCTTACAATTTTACACATCCCATAATCTGAAACTAACAAATAAAAACATAATATTCAGGATAATCCCAAAATTTGGGAGGAGAAAGAGACAGAGTTAAGAGCCTGCACAATGTTTCTCACTTTCTTTTTTACAAGGAGCATTTTTTCATGAACTAATTCAGTTAGAGACATCAATCATCAGTCCTATTGAATTTCTATTTCCCACCAACAGAAAAAGTGATCCTGGGAGCCAAAATGGCAGAGAGCAGACATGACTTTCTGTGACCTCCTCTGACCTTCCTCTCAAATCAACAGCAGATTAAGCCTCTAAATTGGTTTTGAGGTGACAGAACCCCTCAAAATTTGGAGTACTACATATTTCTAGAAGAAAATATGAAAGAACTTCAGAACAGGTCTGTTTCAATCAGGCAAGGGGACAGTCCACCAAGCCCAGACCACAGTACAGGCAGCCCAGGGCAAGGAACTGGTAAGGAGAGCCAGAGAGTTGCTGTTTCTGTGGACCAATAACCAAACTAACAAAAATCATATGATTATCTCAATAGATGAAGAAAAAGCATTTGATAAAATCTAACATCCATTCCTATTAAAAATGAGCTTTTCCTTAAAATGATAAGCAGTGTCTATTAAAAACCATCAGCAAGCATTATATGTAATGGGGACAAACTGGAACCATTCCCAATAAGATCAGGGGTGAAACAAGGTTTCCCACTATCACCATTACTATTCAATATTGTAATAGAAACATTAGCTTTGGCAATCAGAAGAAAAAGAGATTAAAAGTATTTTGAATTAGAGTATGTAATGAGGAAACCAAATTATCACTTTTTGCAGATGATATGATGGTATACTTATAGAACCCCAGAGAATCTACTAAAAATATTAGAAATAATCCACAACTTTAGTTAATTTATAGGATACAAAATAAATCCACATAAATCATCAGCATTTTATATATTACCAACAAAGTCCAGCAGCAAGAGAAACAAAGAGAAATTCCATTTAAAATAACTGTCAATAATATAAAATATTTGGGAGGTTACCTGCCAAGGGAAAGTCAGGGAGTATATGAAAACAACTACAGAACATTTTCACACAAATAAAGTCAGATCTAAACAATTGGAAAGATAACAAGTGCTCATGAGTAGGCTGAGTGAATATAATAAAATGATAATACTACCTAAATTAATCTACTTATTTAGTACTATGTCAATTAAATTCCCAAGAAATCATTTTAGAGATCTAGAAAAAATAATAACAAAGTTCATCTGAGAATACAAAAGGATTTCATTTCATGGGAATTAATGAAAAAAAAAAATCCAGTGAAGATGGCCTAGCTGTGCCAGAACTAAAACTATATTATAAAGCAGAGGTCACCAAAACAATTTGATACTGGCTAATAAATAATTTATTAGTGGAATAGTTATGTCCAGAGGACAAATTAGTCAATAACTATAACAATCTAGTATTTGACAAACCCAAAGACACCAGCTTTTGGGATAAGAACTCACTATTTGACAAAAACTGCTGAGAAAATTGGAAACTAGTGTGAAAGAAACTAGGCATTGATGCACAACTAACACCACATACAAAGATAAGGTTGAAATGAGTCCATGATTTAGACATAAAGAGTGATGTTATAAGCAAATTAGAGGAACATAGGATAATTTACTTCTCAGATCTGTGGAGAAGGAAGGAATTTGTGACCAAAGAAGAACTGAAGATCATTATTGATCACAAAATAGAAAATTTTTATTATATTAAGTTAAAAAGTTTTTTGTACAAACAAAACTAATGCAGAAAAGATTAGAAGGGAAGCAATAAATTGGGAAAACATTTAAACATTTAAGGGTACTGATAAAGGCCTCATTTCTAAAATATATAGAGAATTGACTCAAATTTATAAGAATTCAAGCCATTCTCCAATTGATCGATAGTCAAAGCATATGAACAGACAATTTTCAGATTAAGAAATTAAAACCATTTCTAGTCATATGAAAAGGTGCTCTAAATCACTATTGATCAGAGAAATGCAAATTAAGATAACTCTTAGATACCACTATACACCTCTTAGATTAGCTAACATGACAGGAAAAGTTAGTGATGAATATTGGAGGGGATGTGGGAAAATGTGACATTAATACACTGTTGGTGGAAGTATGAATGGATCCAGCCATTTTGTAGAGCAATTTGGAACTATGCTCAAAAAGTTATCAAACTGAACATACGCTTTTACCTAGCAGTATTTCTTTTGGGCTTATATCCCAAAGAGATCTTAAAGGAGGAAAAGGGACCCATATGTGCAAAAATATTTGTGGCAGCCCTTTTTTGTAGTAGCAAAAAATTAGAAACTGAGTGGATGCCCATCAGTTGGGGAATGGTTGAATAAGTTATGGTATATGAATGTTGTGGAATATTATTGTTCTATAAGAAATGATCAGCAGAATGATTTCAGAGAGGCCTGCAGAGACTTATATAAATTGATACTACATGAGATGAGAAGAACCAGAAGGTTCTTCTGTACACAGCAATAACAAGATTATATAATGATCAATTCTGATGGATGTGGCTCTTTCCAACAATGAGATGATTCAGACCAATTCCAATAATCTTGTGATGAAGAAAGCCATCTACACCCAGGGAGAGGACTGTGGGAACTGAATGTCAACAACAACATAGAATTTTTACTCTTTCTGTTGTTGTTTGCTTACATTTTTTTTTTCAGTTTTTTTCCTTCTTGATCTGATTTTTCTTGTACAGCAAGACACCTATATAAATATGTACACATATATTATATTTAACATATATTTTAACATATTTAACATGTATTGGATTACCTGCCATCTAGGTGAGGGGGTGGCAGAAGGAGAGGAAAACTTGAAAAATAAGGTTTTGCAAGGATCAATGTTGAAAAATTACCCATGCATATGTTTTGTAAACAAAAATCTTTAATAAAAATAAAAGAAAAAGAAAAGCTATAAAAAAATTGGAACACAATGTTTTGCAAGGTTGAATGTAGAAAATTATCTACACATATGTTTTGAAAATAAAAGGCTTTAGATTTAAAAAAATAAAGTTTACTCTTAAAACCCCCAAAAATTGATGCCCAGAATCCTACTCATTAAGGAAAATTTTACTACACTAAAAGGATATTATTTACTATGTCTTATAAATATTATAATTTATAAAGTATTTTGAATTGCAAAATCCTTTTGGGCTTTTCAAATAACCAAGGCACTTTTATTTTGTTTTAAAAGAATCTTGAAACAGGAGAGATGTCACAATAGTAGAGATAAGATAAATATTGTCATGGTCTCCAAAAGAGGTAAAAATGTGGATGCTTCAAACCATTGGTTTTTGTTTGTGTCTATTCCATTATTTAAAAAAAAAAATATCTTTGAGCATCTAGAATGATCACTAGGCTAGCATAGCTTTATTACAAATGAGTCATGCCATAAAGAGCGATATTGAAAGCAAAGTAGTAGAATAAGGGATAGAGTACCTTTTGGATCTGTGGAGAAGGGAGGGATTTAAGGCCAAAGTGTATTAATGATAATTATAAAACGCAAATTGAATTATCTTGATTATATCAAAATAAAAAGTTTGTGCAAACAAAACCAATGTAGTCAAGATTAGAAGGGAAGCAGAAAAGTGGAGAAAAAAGTTGTATGCTAGGGTTTTGATAAAAATCTCATTTCTAAAATATATAGAGGATGGACTCAAATTTATAAGAATACAAACCATTGTCCAGTTGGTAAATGGTCAAAGGATATGAACAGACAATTTTCAGATAAATTAATACCATTTCTAGTCTTATGAAAAAATGCTCTAAATCATTATTTTTGAGAGAAATGCAAATTAAGACAACACTGAGGTACCACTAAATATCTCTCAGATTGGCTAAGATGACAAGAAAAGATAATAAATGTTGGAGGGAATGTGAGAACACTGGGACACTAATATATTGTTGGTATAGTTGTAAACTGATCTAATCATTCTGCAGAGCAATTTGGAATTTTTCCCCCTTTTTAGTCTGATTTTTCTTGCACAACATGACAAATATGGAAATATGTTTACAAGTATTCCACATATTTAATTTATATCAGACTGTTTGCTGTCTTGTGGAGGAGGAATGGAAGAGGATGGAGGAAAAATTTAGAAAGTTTCATAAATATCAATACTGAAAACTACATTTTAGTCTACATCTTTTATCTGTAGAAAATGAAGGAATCTGTGGCCAAAGAAGAACTCGAATACATTTTGAGGTGGATATTGGGGGAGGGGAGAATTAGTCTTGTTAGACTCATATGCTTCTCACTTTCAATAGAGTTAGTAAGGCAGTAAATATAATTGGATTTCAAGAAATCCTTTGACAATCTTTCATGATAACCTTGTAGACATAAAAGAGAGAGATCAAGATAGATTTGGAACTATTTGGACAATCAAATAAGAACAAATTAATGGATCAATTTTTATCTGAAATGAAGATTTTAATGAAGTATCTAAGTATCTTTTACATTAGCTGTTAACACATACTTAGCAAGTGCCTGAGGCATGTTTTGAACTCAGCTCCAAATCATGAACTCCATTATGTCACTTATATATAGTCCTACACTTGGAAGGAAGGAAAGTAAAAAGGAGGTAAGGAAGGAATAAAGAAAGGAAAAGAGGAAGGAGGTGTAGTGTGTTTCTAGAGCCCCCACATTGGAGTGCCAAAATATACTATGCTTTCTAGAGCCCCCATGCTAGGGTTCCAAAATATACCATCTGGACTAGCTCTCTGGAGGATCTTGGGACCAACCTGAGATCTTGGTCTTAGTGGAGGAATGAAGAAGACAGGAGATCCATGTTGATGGTCAAAGATGGAGTCCTTTTACTTAAAGTCCTCTCAACCCTAAATACCTCAGTATAATTACATCACTACAGCACACTGAGCATGTACCATCTGTAGAACCATTACATCACCACATCACCACAGCATACTTAGCAAGTATTAACTATAAGCATCCTGCTGTTGACATGTAAATTCCTCTTACTGAAAGTATCCCTTGCTTCAAGTAGAACACAGGTGATCTCACCCTCCTTGACTTCTCAGGAAGGGTGAGACTCACCAAAGGAAGATGAGGAACCTAATAAGACATTTTCAGCAGGTTCCCTCTGGGCTGAAGGGTTACCCAGAGTTCCCCCATTATCTGTGGCCCTCTACAAGGAGGGAAGGAAGGAAGGAAAATAAGGAAGGAAGGAAGGAAGGAAGGAAGGAAGGAAGGAAGGAAGGAAGGAAGGAAGGAAGGAAGGAAGGAAGGAAGGAAGGAAGGAAGGAAGGAAGGAAGGAAGGAAGGAAGGAAGGAAGGAAAGAAGGAAGGAAGGAAGGAAGGAAGGAAGGAAGGAAGGAAGGAAGGAAGGAAGGAAGGAAGGGAGGGAGGGAGGGAGAAAGGAAGGAAGGGAGGGAGGGAGGGAGGGAGGGAGGGAGGGTAGGGAGGGAGAGAAGGGGGAAGGGAAGGGAGGGAGGGAGGGAGGGTAGGGAGGGAGGGAAGGGGGGAGAGTAGGAAGGGAGAGAAGGGGGAAGGGAAGGGAGGGAGGGAGGGTAGGGAGGGAGGGAAGGAAGAAAGGGAGGGAGGGAGGGAGGGAGGGAGGGAGGGAAGGAGGGAAGGAAGAAGGAAAGGAAGAAAGGGAGGAAGGGAGGAGGGAAGGGAGGAAGGGAGGGAGGGAAGGAAGGGAGGGAGGGAGGAGGGAAGGGAGGGAGGGAGGGAGGAGGGAAGGGAGGGAGGAAGGAAGGAAGGAAGGGAGGGAGGGAGGGAAGGAAGGAAGGAAGGAAGGAAGGAAGGAAGGAAGGAAGGAAGAAAGGAAGGAAGGGAGGGAGGGAGGGAAGGAAGGAAGGAAGGAAGGAAGGAAGGAAGGAAGGAAGGAAGGAAGGAAGGAAGGAAGGAAGGAAGGAGGGAGGGAGGGAGAAAGGGACGTAGAAAGGAAAGAACAAAAGAGAGGAAGCAAGACAGGAAGGAAAGCAAAGAAGGAAACATTTATTAAATCCCTTCTATGCATTAATCACTATGCCAAACACTTTACAATGTTCATCTCTTTTGATCTCATAATTCTGAGAGGTAGTTGCTATTATTATTCCCATTTTATAGTTGTGAAAACTGAGACTGATAGAGATTAAGTGGTTTATCAAAGGTCATACAACTAGTTATTATCTGATGCCAGAGTTGAATTCAGTCTTCCTGACTCCAGGTCCAAATATCATACCAACATGTCACCTGGATATTTTTGGATTCAAGGTTTCATATTTACTAAGGATTTTGTAAGCAAAATATGAGTTACCTATGATTTGTATTTGTGGTATTCAAAAATAATTGTAACACACTTTTAGGTGCATTAATAGAAATTTGATATCCTGAGTGAGGGCCAAAATACCACTAATCAGAATAAATACATATAAAATAATGCAATTGGTTTTAGGTGCACTCAAAATTATTTCATGAGAATTTGTTGAAAGGATGGGAATTATTTACCTTAAATAACTTGCTGAAGATATTCTGGTAATTTAAATATACTTAGAAATTGCCATATAAAAAAGGAATCCTATTTGTTCTATTTTGTCTTATAGCCTAGAACAAGGATTAATAAATAAGAATTAAAAGGATCCAGATTTAAGTTCCACATAAAGATTTTTCAACAATGAGATTTGTCCAAAAGTGGAATAAGTGCCTTGAACACTAGTGTATTTTCCATCCCTATCATTCTTGAAGTCATGGCTGAAGGATTGATGACATCATAAAGGATTCATTATGATAATAGGAATGAGATTAATTGTCTACAGTGGTCCCTTCTGAGTATAAGTATATGACATCATATACTTATATATATATCAATCTAAGTTTGTTTATAATGGAAATTTTTCTATAGCCTAATAAATAAAACTCATCAAAATGTAGTATTTCATGTAAAGAGCTTCCCCAGGTAGGAACATGCTATGCTACTTCTGTCTAGCAGTAATAATAGTAATAATGATTTCCCAAATGTACTAAGATTTACATTCTGATTTTACAGTTAACTCTCTGTACATAGAGTTAACACTGAAACAGAAAAGGCAAGGATAATATTTGTAATAATTCAATAGGATTTGCTTTGGGGGAAATGAAGAGGCCTATGGAGTCCAGAGGATAAAGCAAACATGATATAAGTCCCTATGGAACTTAGGAACACATGTCCCTGTCCAGAACTCCAGGTCCAGATCACTTACCACTATGTCACCCAGATACTTCTGGATTCAAGGTTTCATATTTGCGTAAAGAAAAAAAAGAATTATTTATGGGAAAATAACCCAAAGACTAAGGATTCTATAACAAAATATGAGTCAGCTGTGATTTGTGCTATTCAAAAAAGAGTTGTAGCAAACTTTTAGGATGCCTTAATAGAAGCTTAGTCCTGATCAGTGACTTTTAAGGAGATAATAGTTTCAAGAGTTTCAGTGGTTTGGAGCCCTCAGTTTCCTCAGGGAATAGTGTATATTGTGGAATGTTATCTAGCTCCTGATGGGAATGAGGCACAAGTTGCATCTGCAGAGCTGGTGGACTGGGGTGAGGGAAAGGAAGATCTCTAGTTCCCCATGACAACAAATTCTTGCTTGGTGGAATCTTGAGCCTCTGGTTCTATTCTCTCTAAATTTCTCATCTTCTTCCCTCCTTTCTTCTATTCTAGCACATCATTTTATTTCTATGTTACTTACTTCTTCACAGATATCCTTGAATTATAATTTGATCTGCATCAACTAGTGTTCATTCCTACCCCTGATTTTGTAATTCATTCATAAAACTATGATTCTTTCTTTTTCTACTTCTTTTTTTGCCTATACTGACCATTTTGCTATTGAAAAATCCTTTGGACAAAACAAAATATTGGTGAGAAGGATTCTGAAAGATGAGAAGCCAAAGTCAGAATAAGATAAAAGTGGGTAGAGAAAAAGGGAAAAAAACAAGGAAAGATAACACAGATAGGGGCGAGTAGCCAAGTATGCCAAAGTTTTTAAAGATGTCAAAAAAACCCAAAACCTGAAGAGAAAGAGCCAATGCACTATATGACCAGATTCTGCTCGCTTCAAACTAATAACCATTTTTAGGCAACTTCTTAAAACAAGGCACTGTGTTATACACTGAAGAATACACAAAGCTGGAAGAAGACAAAATTCCTGAGTTTAAGTAACTTAAAAGCTAACAGAGCTATAATATATCAAGAATAGGATGCTATAGAGAAGTCACATTAGTGTATCAGCAAGTTAGAAAACAGTTCTTTGTGAGACTTGGGCAGGGGACAATTATAAAGCTTCAAGTGGCATTTAAATTGGGCAATAATGGATAGACTGGAATTCAAGAGGTAGAAAGGGAGAGTCAAATTTAGAGAATAAAAGCATAGAAGAATAAGAGCTCAATGTATGAGACACACAGAGAAAGAGAAAGTGTGAGACATAGACAAAGATAGAGATGGACAGAGAGAGAGAGAGAGAGAGAGAGAGAGAGAGAGAGAGAGAGAGAGAGAGAGAGAGAGGCTCTATAAAGTTTAACTCAAGTACAGAAGGAAGGGATTAAGACTAAAGCTCAATAAAACTGGTTAGGTAAATTGATACCAAATTGTGAAAAACGTTTAGGGTCTATTAAAAGTGTTTGAAGGGCAGCTAGGTGATGCAGTGGATAGAGCACCAGCCCTGAATCAGGAGGACTTGAGTTCAAATCTGATCTCAAACACTTAACACTTCCTAGCCGTGTTACCCTGGGCAAGTCACTTAACTCCAATTGCCTCAGCAAAAAAAAAAAAAAAAAAAAAAAGTGTTTGAACTTTACTCAAGCAGTAATACAGAGACAGTGAATGTTTCTTCATATGAGGTAATTATAAATAGACAGAAGAAAGATATTTCTGGCAATAATATAAAGGATGAAAGGAGATGGTGAAGGTGGAAAAAACAATTAAGAAGCTAATACCATGGTTTAGGAGTTGATGGTCATGAGAATCTCTATAAAAGTGATGTCAGGGAGACTAAAGAAAAGGGAATTAAACTGTTGTATAAGTGGGATGTACAGCACTTGTGATCCATTCCTTTTTATTCCCAGAGGTCTTAGTAATTGATATCAAAGTAGGGAGATAAACTTTTTTAAACAAAATAATTTCCAGTCATTATAAGGTTAGCTTACCATGACATGATCTCTGAGCCCTCTGAGGTCTACTATCCTCCAGAACCCTATTTGATAGACGTCTTTAATTTCCTGTCAGCATGAAGCTACCTGGAGAGAAACATAAACAAAGGCAGATGAATGTCCCCAAGCCCTCAGAGATCCATCTGGTAAAAACCACTGAACTGAACACTCAGTGGAGACAAGGTCACTTAGCCCCTATTTGCTTCCTCAGTGACTTTAACTTATCTGTGTTCTTCTTACCTTCTTCACTTGTCTGACTGACTGTGGAGGGGGCTTAGGGTTCATATCATCAGCTTAGTACACAAGAGAGACCTCTGATCATTTTCTGAGGGTTGAAAGTACAACATTAAAAGTCATTTCGGAGTGTTTAATGTTCTCATTTGGCAAGATGTCATCATGGTTGTGAGGAGGCTCTCTTTACACTTGCCAAATCAATAGGCATCTATGAAATTCACAATGGGTTAACAAGAACAGGATCCATTTGTTTGCTCAGGATTTGAATTCCCTAGGAAAAGTAGGTCATTCAACCTCAATCTAAGCCAATTTACAATGGAAGATAGTAACAAATAGACAAATGAGGTGGTGGAAGTAAAAGCATAGAGAGAAATACCAGAGACCCAGAACCAGTCAGTCATTAATCAATGTACCAGATATTAGAACATACCAACAAAAAACTGGTTGCTGAGCCTAAGGATATTATATTCTATCAAAGAAAGTACAAGTACAGGAAAGAATCATGCTCAAAATGAATATAAACTTGAAGTAGCTAAGCTAGCAATGAAGGCAAGAATGCCTCAACAATACAATAATTCAGAACTACCTTTTGAATTAATAATAATTATTTAGCATTTTGATGGCATTTTAAGGTTTACATGTTATTTTACAAATCTTGTCTCATTTTATCCTTAAAATAACCCTATAACACTATTTAAATATGTTCCCCATCATAGAGAGAAATAAAGATTTTGAATATTTGTTTACAGTCCTTGAAAAAAATAAAATATATTTCTCTCTTAATACATACAAAACAAACAGAGAATAGCAAGAAATGGTAAGAATCTGCATTTTTTTTTAAAATTGTCAGAAAAACCAAGACTCAATTTGATAAGTGTTTATTAACTGTTGTATGTAGTGTATTATGCTAGATGTTAAAGATATGAAAACATAGGAGGAAAGTAACACAATCCCTGACATCAAGGACTTTATGAGGAAACTGGTATTTTCTAATAGAATGATAAAGAATAATTCACAGCTCACATTTGGAAGAAAACATCAGCAAAAGAAAAAAAAAAAACTTTGGCAGTTTCAAAATATCAAAATGTATTGTAATATGATCTGGAGGTTGGTGATACCTTGGATATATTAGATCATAAAATCCAGAAATTAAAAAAAAAAGATGAGCAAAGATATGGGGGAGGGAGAAAGAAGGCACAGAAATGCTATGTAATTGTGTAGATTTTAAAAATCATGCTTTTTTGTAAGACATCTTAAAGTAAAATTGATCTTCTTTTAATAATTATTTAAAATCACTAGCATTTATTTTAGTATTAATTAATATTATCTATGCTTCATGTTGATTGTTGGCTTTTATCCAATTTTTTTGAATGATAATGGGAACTTTATTCCTCCAAGTATGACTATGTCCCTGATTCCTGACCTAGCAATGCTCATGAAAAAAATTGAACACTTGATTTTTTTTCTTGGGATTTTAGGGAAATACATAGTTACTAGCTTCCTATTTTTCTCAGTTGTGAACATTAATGTAAAACCAATTAATAGAACAATAGCTCACCACTTTACATTATATTTCATCTGATGAAGAAGCAGAATGTTTACTAAATAGTACTTTATATGAAACTTCAGTGACTGGTTTTATTCTTTATCCTCCTCTCATCTTGCAGTATTTATTCTAAACTATTACTTCAGAGAAGGAAAGTTTTCCAGGACCTCACCACTTCACCAAGCAGTAATTCTAATTGATGCTTGATTTTGTATCACAAACTCTTTTAGGATAATAATTGTTTAGTTTAGTAGTCTTCTTTGGCCCACCTTTCCTTCCAACACTGGAATGGGAAATCCAATTCTGCTACTTGGGAAAACCAAGTAACTTCTCTGGGCTCCCTCTATAAAATGAAGGATTAGGACTAAATGCTTCCTAAAGTCTCTTCCAACTCTAAGTCCATTATTCAATTACTAACGTTAACTTCTCAAGACTCATTGCCTCTCTTTACCTTTTATCCACATCCATAATCTTAGGAGCAAATTTCCCCACAATCTGAGCCCTTCACCAAGTGCTATTTTCTCCCATATTTTTACCCTCATATAACATAACTTTAATTTTCCTCTCTCACCCTCTCTGTTAAGGTGGCATAGTGGCTTCAGTGTGGGACTTGGAATAAACAAGACTTGGTTTTAAATCTCAATGATACCAGTCCTGTATTCATACTGAATTTTTTAACCCTCTCAAACCTCAATTTTTTCATCTGCAAAATGAGGATAATAATACCAGTGAGTACCTATTTCAGTGGATATGAGGATCAGAAGAGAAAATGTAAAACATCTTGCAAGCATGAAAACATTAAAAACATTTCAGTTATTATTGACCACTTCCATTGGAAGCCTTTTTAATTGTGAGCACACTCCCCTATTTTCACTACCTTTTCTACCAGAACTCTTTTCATCTCTTTATCTTAAAAGAAAGCTGACTTCATTGTGACTTCTTTATGTCTCTCTCACACTGTTTATTGATCTCTGTATGTCTTCCTTTCTGCCTCTTTGCATCTTTCTTTTTCTATTTCCTCTTCCTCTTCTCTTTGCTCTTCCTCCTCCTACATCTTGCACCTCCTCTCCCTTTTCTCTTCCTTTTCTTCCTCCTCCTCCTTTTATTTTTTGTCTCTCCTCCTTCTTCTCTTCCTCTTCCTCCTCATTATTCCTAACTCCAAAATATTGCTGCAGTCTTCTGCCACTACCTCTTATTAACTCTTTTTTCTTCTTTTGAAACACATTTTTACCATTTTCTCACCATTTTGCTGACCTTCAGCATATTCTTAAAGCTTCCTAAAAACTCCAGTGACTTAGTTTTTACCCCATTCCTGAAAGCCATTTTCTGTGATTTTTAATATCCATAGCATTAAATAATTAGAACTGGTGAGGATCCTGGTAGTTCTTTCAATCCAACCACATAATTTTACAGAAAAAAACTGTAGACCAGATAAATTTAGTTTTTTAGCCAAGGATTCAGAACTAGCAGAGAGCAGAACAAAGATCTATCTACGTATCCTTTAAATACACATTCATTGTTTCCCTATAATGAAAACTCTTAGTGATTCTCAACTCTTGGCTTCACAGCTACTTGACCTCCAAAATTATGATCAGTGACTTCATTTTCCATTTCTGTTCATTTTCCCCACAAGAGACTACATTTTTTTGGCTTCATTATAATTCAAAAATCTTTAATAAAATTAAGAAATTCCCTTTTGGACCATAGGCCCTATCTTGACACCTTTCTTCCTTCCCATTCTACCAACTATACTGAATATATTCCTTAACTTCATCATCACTTCTAAACCACTATACTTTTCTGACACTTCATAAAGCACTTAATCAATGCTCATTTTTATTAATTGACTGTTATCTCATTTCCTTTATTCTATGTTCACTTGGCTCAATATCTTTCCTGGACCAACCATGGATCAACCATTTTGCTATTTTCACATATCACTCTAGACTCCTTTATTCCCTTGTTCTTTAAATGTTTCAATCTTGTTAATTCCTCCCTTATATCATCATCCTTTATCTAATTTATCTGCTTTTACTCCTGGGTTGCCAAATATGACTGGAGAGAGTCACAAAAACAAGCCACTAAGTTTCCACTACAAATTATAGCTATCTATCCAGTTAGGACTTTAATAATGCTCAATATTTAGTTTATCTTTAAGAGACTGCCTCCCATTCTCACAACAGTCATTTTATACCATTTTCTATTTCCAATTCCCTTGCTCTACCCAGGCCTTCTTATCTTTTATAAATGACTCCACCTTCTCCTGAACTGTGTTGTTATTTTGTTGTTTCAGTCATGTTCAACTCTTTATAATGCCATTTAGGGTTTCCTTGGCAAAGAAACTGGAGTAGTTTTCCATTTCCTTATCCAGCTTGTTTTACACATGAGGAAAACTTTCCTTCTCTGAAGTAATAGTTTAGAATAAATACTGCAAGATGAGAGGAGGAGAAAGAATAAAACCAGTTACTGAAGTTTCATATAAAGTCCTATACAATAACTTGTCCAGAGTCACACAGCTAGTAAATGTCTGAGACCAGATTTGAACTGTTTTTCCTGACTCAGGATTCAACACACAGACACACACACTGAGCCATCTAGCTGCCACTACAAGAACTGAATTGTACAGAGCCAACAACATAAGCTCCTTTAACTTTCATCATTTTCACCTCAAAATTTCTATATGTTTTCACCTGTTCTCAGCTCTTTCATTTAATACTAGCATCAGAGAGATGGACAGCACTAAAGTGAGGGGTACTGTTGAGGTGTATTAGAGATGGATACAGTTTCAGCACTTTAAACAGAAACAACAGCAGAACTCATGCAGGTGCACTGTTGTCATTGTGTTAGTGTAGAAGGGCAAAATTATACAAAGATATTTAAACATGATTAGCTGTTTAATGATTAGAACTGAAGTGACTGACTTCTGTGTCTTCAAATGATTTGGATTTTTCATTCATAGGTGAGTACAATACTCATAGCAAACTTCAAAGCAGGGATGTGTGTGTGTGTGTGTGTGTGTGTGTGTGTGTGTGTGTGTGTGTGTAATGTCTTGTAGCAGTGATTCTTACTTAATCCAATAAGATTTAAGTCTTTATGATAAGGTTTTTCAGAAACCACTTTAGATACATTTCTGATATCAGCTTGAACTAAAACTTCATTTATTTACCCTCAGGTGTATTTTTAGAACTCATATCCTTATGTCATTAAAGAAGAAATGTGACCTCTCATTTCTAAAATTTACTCTTCACTTTGGGTCTTCAATAGCATCCCTGCTTCCTGCAACAATATTTTTTCTCTTTTTAGTATCTTCTATCTCCTTCATTGTTCACTGGAGTAGCAAATTTAGGTCCCTCACATCATAAAACAGAAAAAAAAAACTTTAAATTCTGCTAGCTATTTGAATTTCCATTGAATCTTTCTTATTCCCTTTATTATTAAATATTTTAGGAGACAAATCTCCATTTGTTGTCTCTACTTCGTCATTCATTTACTCCTCAACCTCTTTCATTTTGTTTCTATCCCCAAAACTAGACCAGATTGTTCTTTAAGACATCACCAGGAAAATGTGAATTTCAGACTAGAAAGTTACTTCTAGCTTGACTCTAATTCCCTCAGTTTAGAGTTTGAATAAAATGAATCCTATAGATATTAAGTGATACATCTAAACATACACAACTAGTTGGTGGTAAATTTGGACCTAGAATTCTAATTACTTTTCTTTTATCTGAACTATTGCAATAAATATTCTTGTAACTATTGATTTCCATAACTTGATTCTTTCTCCAATGAACATCACCATATATATTGCTGTCAGATTAATTTTGCTATACTATAGCACTGATCCTATTATCACCCCCAGCATTTATATATAATTTATATAAAAATATACATACTCCTGAAAACTTTGACTCTCCACCAGCTATGACTGAGCTCTGAACTCTTCTATCTAATGATAATGCTTCTTCATGATTTGGCCCAAAATTTGTCTTTGCAAATGTGTCTCTCATCATTGTCTTTCACACTCCAAAATAACATTGATTAGTTATAATTTTCTAAAGACATCCATGCATTCTCACCTCCATCTTTTTTTTTTCTTTATTCAAAATGCTCCCTCTCTATCTAAAATACTTTTTTCTACCTTAACTACCTTAATTCCTACTCATCAACCGAATTCAAATGCCAACTTTCATACAACCTTACACCTCACTTAAACACTGACCTCCACATTCCTTCTGTATCTCTCTGCCTCTGCCTCTTTATCTGTCTTTTTACCTCTCTGGGTCACAATGTTTGCCTGCTTGTCACATACGCATGCACACAGACACACACACAAAAGTGATTCTCCATCCTTTGAAATCATATTACGTTGTATTTTCCTTACTAGATTTTTATATTCTACTCTTTCTTAGATCTTATATTTAAGATTTCATGAGCAATTGCTATTAAGGAATGTCTAGAATGGGGGAAAATACAAGCAAGAAAAGGTCAAAGCCTTTTGGGACTGGATTTCAGCACAATAAAAAAGCTTCCAGGATTTTAAAAAGTGTACCACAAATACACACAGGAATTAGATTATGACCTCCCAGTTCAAACTGCCTTTTCTTGAAGTGCTGCTTTGCTTGTATTTAGTTCTTTCTAAATACTTTCAATTCTAGTAACATCTTAAATGATTATCTGGGTCAGTTCAGTTGATTAGAGCCTGGTGTTAATGAGGACAAGTTTGCAAATCCAATCCCTGCACAGACCTCCAGGGGTAATGAGGGCCTGAACTGAGGATCTCTAATTGTACCATTTCTCTGAAAGAGTTTCATAAAAGTCTGGCTCACTCCCTTCACTCAATGTTGCCTTGTAGGGATTGATTGTAAGTGTAACTACAGATAAAATTCTCCTCCCTCCCTTACCCCCTCCACATACACAAAATGGCAGGCTTTCAGACAAAGAATAGACCAGCACATGTCACCTATATGAAGTCTACCTCTCATATTCAGAGCAGTTCAAGTTGAGTGGAATGAAGAAAGGTTTTATTAAGAAAAAAAGTATACACTAGTGCTGGGGCAACCAAGTAAGGGTGTTCATAGCCTAGGAGAGTCAGGGGAAATTTATGCTTGAAAAACACAAGGGGGAGGTTTGAGGAAGGGTTGGGGAAGAAAATGGACACTCTTTCTTTGGAACAGGTAGGACACAGAAAAACAATGTTTTGCAGAAACAATTGTCCACAAAACTAATTTAAGCTAGTTTGAAGTACACAGATCAACAAAATCAACCAATGAACACTAGCAAAGGCTTCTGGGAATGAGCAAATCTTTGGCTCACTGCAGGCTCATGACTGGATCCTTTTGGCAAAATAACTTGCTTTGTACCTAGTGTACCTTTCTGGGAAGGTAACTCAGAAAAGAGACATATTCATTTTAGGATTATTTTCACAAACATCATCTGAATGTAAGCAGTATATAATAATATATTTTTTTCATTTAAAAATGTTGATTGAAGAGCTAAACTTAAAAGTAAAATTAAATAAAATTATGTGCTTAAAAAATCACTAGGTACTTTCTTTTGAAACCTCTTATTTTTTGCTAGTTTACCTGTGAAATCAAAATCCAGGAAAACTGAACAGGCTTGTGTCTCTTTAAGAAAGCCTGATATCTGAAATCTGCATTTATAAAAAAATAAAATACATGAAGGTGCTAATTATTAACATTACACAAGTATTCTTCTATTTATGAAAGTATTCATAGCAAAATTTCTTCAAAATATTTAAAATATTATTTTCTTTGCAAAAAAAAATATTCAAGACACTATTTGTCATTCATTATTTTTTCAGTTGTGTCCTATTTTCTGTGACCATATTTGGGGTTTTCCTGACAAAGATACTGGATTGGATTGCCATTTCCCTCACATATTTTACAGATAGAAAACCGAGGCAAACAAGATTGAGTGACTTGCAAGGGGTCACATAGCTAGCAAATGTGTGAGACTATATTTGAACTCAGGAAGAAGAACCTTCCTGACTCCAACACTGGCTCTCTATTTATTGCTCCACCTTCTCTTGCTTCTTGGCCAATCTTGCACCAATCTGGGTAATATAACAAGCAGTATAGATGCAAATAATACCGCCACATCATAATCCTCAATGAAGATCTCATAATTAAGACAAGTAGAACATCAATTGGCCCTTATGGTTGTCTTGTCCCTCTTTGTCATGTTCTGCTTAAGTTGTCTCAAGTCTAGTTCTCCAAGTGAGATAAAAACCAGAAGAATTTTTCAATGAAAAATATTTTTCATTGTTTATATTATATTTATATAATATAATATATTATACATATTTATACATATATTATATATGATATTTTCATATACTTTCAGCTATCAATCCCAAGAATGAACTAGTAAAATCCATCTCAGGTTTTTGCCTGTCACTGATCATTGAGGATCAGAAAGCCACTTCTTTTTAAAAAGTCTCAAATACTGGAAAGAAAAATATATATAGAGAGAAAGTCAATCCATTATGAGCAACTATGTATTTAAATTAATGGCTATATTTTCTGTTTTCCAAGTGATAGTGAGTAAATATCTTTATCTTTTTAATATTACTTTGAAAACGACTTATGCTCTTGTCTTATAAGCTACTGTTCTCTTAAATCTCTATGGCATCATGTACAAATACACAAATTAACATACTCTCCTATGAAACTTTTGATTCAGATTCTACCAGTAAAAAGCATTAACAGCCTATCATTATGATTGTGAGGCTGATAATTTTTATATATATATATATATATATATATATATATATATATATATATATATATATATATATATATATATATGTAGTGCTTTAAATTTTGCAAAGCACTTTACATACATTATTTTCATCCCTTGTTCTCATCATTCATTTCATGTCATTCATGCTTTGCAGGCCATATCATTTCCTAAATGTGTGCATGCTTTTTTGCCCTCCTCCTCATCTCCATCTGTGAAAGATCCTCTCTACCTTCCAGGTCTACATCACATGTCATCTTCTCCTAAAGTCAAGTATGCATGAAACATTTATTAGGAAATTCCTATATGCCAATCAGGGGCATCTAGGTGATGCAGTAGATAGAATGCCAGGTCAAGTCAGGAAGGTTCATCTTCCTGAGTTCAAATGTGACCTCAGATACTTTTTAGTTGTGTGAACCTTTTTGCTTCAGTTTTCTCATATATAAAATGAGCTGGAAAAGAAAATGGCAAACCATACATTATTTTTGCTAAGAAAAGCCCAAATGGGGTCACAAAGAGTTGAATAAAACTAAAGTGAGTAAACAAACAACAAAAAATATATATACCAGACATTGTGCATTAGCCTTTCCTAATCATCCCTTCCACTTTACCTTCTTCAAACCACTTAAAGTATTTTGTCTTAATCTTTTCTTTGTAGTTATTCCATAACCCAGTTTATATTATTGTTTTGTAGACACATTTATTCCTCCCTATAAGACCATGAAACTCATTAAAGAGGTACTTTGTAGCATATGTATCCTTGTAACCCTGACTTCTGGAGTATGAAGAATGCAGTAAATAAATGTCTCTTGAATTGAATTCTTTTCTCTAGGGAGATTGTCTCATCAAGATGAAGTGACACAAATCAGTCACCTTTTCCATTACAACATCTATTCCCAGTTTTATTTTTGCCCAGCCTGGGATATTGGAAAAGATTGTCTGGTTCCTGGGCATCATTCAAATACCTTGATTTGCTACCATCTATTAAAGATACCAAGATTATGAGGCTCAGTGTGAAAATGTGTCAGTGGATTGAATCTAGGGGAGGTTCCTTATGATTCTGCCTTTATCTACTCTGTATTTTAATCATACTTTCTTAAATGGTTCTTGAAGGTTCACTTTTACTTAATCCAATCCATTTTTATTAAGTGCCCACAATATTCAAGGTACTGTAGAGGGTGCAACAATACAAAGAAAAAGTAAACATTAAAAAAAGTTTCTTCTCTCAAGGAGTTTACATTCTATTAAAGCTATGCAAAATGTAAATTGATTATTTGAGGAGAAAGCACAATCAAGTAAAGGCAACAGAAAAGGATAATAAAGGAGGGGAAACATAACTGACCCTTGAAAAAGCCAAAGCTTCTAAGAGATAGCAGTCTGGGAGAGAGGGCATTTCTAGCATGGGGAAGAGTCATAGGTAAAATCTTTACTTCAGGGGAAATTAAGTCAGTATGACAGATATGTGTGGAGAGGGGGGATCTTAAATGAAATCTACAAAGGCAGGTGGAAGCCAAATTATGAAATGGCACTTAAGAGATTATTGGTAACCTTTGAAGAGTTCTGCTTCAGTGAAGTGGTATGGACAAAACCAATTGCAAAAGGGTAAAGAATTTAGTGGTGGGATAGAAATGCAGCATTTTTTCTAAGTGTTTGACTATAAAAGGGTGGAGAGTGACATAGGATGATAAGGGGCTGAGATAGTCAAAAAAATGCATTTTTTTAAATGTTGCCACCATAAAATTGGTTAGTAGATAGGGAAATTGAGAATTAGGAGAAGCATGAATAAAGGAAGAGGATCAAGAGGGAAACTGAAGTAGATAAGATCAAAAGTGCAATTAGATGGTATAGTAGATGGAGAACTAAGCCTAAAGTGAGGAAGTCTTATCTTCCAGAGTTCAATATGCTTTTAACCACTTACTAGATATGTGACTCTGGGTAAGTCACTTAACCCTGTTTACCTCAGTTTCCTTATCTGTAAAATGAGCTGGAGAAGAAATGGCAAACCATTTCATATCTCTGTCAAGAAAGTTCATAATGAAGTCACAAAGAGTCAGACATAACTGAAATGACAAGAATAACAACAGCAGCAGCAGCAGCACCAATGACAAAGAGGATCAAGGTCATAAACAAAAGAATCTGATAGCCTTAGAGAGAAGAAAGGATACATCTTTATCAGAAATTGGAATAAAGGAAGAGAAAACGGGGTGGAAGGAGTAAGGATGGAGAGGCTTTGAGTTATAGACCAGTGAAGAAAAAAAGCTCTGGACGAATGAAATAATAATGATTTCCTGTTGAAACTTAGTTGGAAAGAAGCATCTTAAGAGACTTGAAGAGAAATATGGAGATTGAAGCTTGTAGCAATGCAGTATTCTTAAGATAATATTAGGTGCTTAAGTAGGAATAGACCCTAGCTACCTGCTAGGGATTCTCTGGGATTAAGTGTCCCTGTGGAAGGGGATTCCTCCTAAAATAAAATGCAACAGTCTCATTCTCCATCACACAAATACTGTAATTTGTATTACACTAATATCAGAATGTCATTTTATACTAAATACAAATGGCTTATTCACTTATAAATGGATGTGGTTTCCTTTATGAAGGAGTCAAGGTTTATTGGGTATATAGCAATTGAGACTCTTTTTAGGTGTCTCTTAAAAAGTGATCTCTTCTTCCTGTCCCTTAGTGGATTAGCTTTATAGGTCTTGTGCTTCTGCCAAACACTTTTTTTTTTTTTTTTTTTTCTGGTTACAGTCTATATCCTTTAGTAAAACAGAACTGGAATGCTCTTAAATGTAAAAAAGGCAAATTATTCCATGAATAGAAACAATTTTCAAAAGGAAGAAATCCAAACTACCAATAAATATATGTAAAATATTATCTAACTCACAGAGAGAACTATGAACTTTGAGCCCTTAAGATTGACATAGTTGACAAGAAAGGAAAATGATAATGATTGGAGAGTCTGCAGGGAATTCTATAATTACTAGTTTTTGTCACTGAGGGAATGTGATGAGGAAAGAATTGAGTAGATTGAGGACCTGGAAAGTTAGGATATTAAAGGAAAGATTAAGATACTCTCCTAGTAGGAGAGCAGGGAGTTAAAGTAGAAAGGAAAATAGTGAACCAGTCACTAAACTCCTTAATGAAGGAAGAATGTGCCAGAAGTTGATAGATAACTGCTATCTCAAACATGACTGAGTGATAAATAGGGATTAAATGAACATTAAAGGAAAAGTGGTTATTCAATGGTGTTAACAGAGGAAGAAGTCTGACTGCATGACAACAATCAGTAAGTTAGAAGATATGAATGAAAGTACAACCAGAACTGGACAATTCTCACTGCCATTCTGCAAGGTACCTTCAAAGTCATCTAATCCATTCTACTTATTTTATAAGAAAGGTTCAATGATTTCCTCTAGGTCACATTGTATATACATACATATATATATATATATATATATATATATATATATATATATATATATATATATATATATATATATATATATATATATATATATATATATATATATTTCTTTTATGATGCATATTCTAGCAACCAGCAAAATAACCCAAAAGGTAGGTTTGAGAGTCCTACATATAACATGGTTGATATAATCTGTGCTTAAATTACATATAAACAACCTAAATTCTGTTCAAAACCTTTCCTCTTCCTCCAATAACCTAGAAACACCATGAGGTCAAGGTCATTTTAAAAGTTGTTAAGAGCTTGATTAATATGAGCAGGACTAGGAGATCATTATATACTTCAACAACAATACTATATGATGATCAATTCTGATGGACATGGCCCTCTTCAGCAATGAGATGAACCAAATAAGCTCCAATAGAACAGTAATGAATTGAACCATCTACACCCAGCAAAAAAACTCTGGGAGATGACTATGAACCACTATATAGAATTCCCAATCGCTCTATTTTTGTCTTGCCTGCACTTTTTATTTCCTTCACAGGCTAATTGTACACTATCTCAAAGTCCAATTCTTTTTGTACAGCAAAATAACTGTATGGACATG
The DNA here is from genome assembly GCF_048593235.1 of Sminthopsis crassicaudata. Lineage (NCBI taxonomy): Eukaryota > Metazoa > Chordata > Mammalia > Dasyuromorphia > Dasyuridae > Sminthopsis > Sminthopsis crassicaudata. Next base: position 517,205,755 of record NC_133618.1, read on the forward strand.
TATACAAATATTGTATTTAACTTATACTTTAACATATTTAACATGTATTGGTCAACCTGCCATCTGGGGGAAGGGGTAGGAGGAAGAAGGGGAAAAGTTGGAACAAAAGCATTTGCAATTACCAATGCTGAAAAATTGCCCATGCACATATCTTGTAAATAAAAAGCTATAATTAAATAAAAGAGTTTGATTATTAGATTTTCTCTAATCTTGAGAAGAAGAAAAAGAAGAAATGACAGAGTTTGTGGGAGGAATAATAGTTAGACCTAGTCACCATGGTAGACTGAAAAAGGTGCTGAAATAAGAACTGACATACTGGATTCAAGTACTGACTCTGAAACATATTCATTATGTGAATATGAGAAAGTCATTAAGCCTCACCACACCTCTTTTCTCATCTAAAAAAAGAAAGTGATTTATTTCCTACAAACTTGAAAATTGTTGCAATGAAAATCCATTACAAATCTTAAAATGTCACATAAATATGAATTTTGTTCAATCATTTCAGTCATGTACAAATCTTTGTGATTTCATTCAGGATTTTCTTGGCAATGTTGAAGTGGTATGCCATTTTCTTCTCCCACTCATTTTACAAATGAGGAAACTGAGGCAAATAAGGTTGTGACTTTCATAATGTCACATAGCTAGTTTGTAAGGCCAAATTTAAGCTCAGAGAGATGAGTCTTCTTACCTCCAGGCCCAACATTGAGTCACCTACCTACCTCTACTAAATACGAATAGAAGTATAATAAATGTAGGGTATAATAATAATAATTATTATAATCATTATCATTATTATTATTAGGAAATGTTTTTACAAACAAGTAATCAATATTATAGATTCTCCACCTCTATGAACATAAGGGAGGCTACTTCTTGCAGTTATTTCAACTGTATTGTCTAAAGCAGTGGTGACAAATTCAAATAGAAATGGTGGCCACTAATTCAAATATAAGCATCCTTGTAAAGCATATATTGGCTTAGTTTTAAACTGTAGTATTATCTGTTTTACTTTGTAAAATATTTTATTAAATTGTATTTTGTTAAATGTTCCCAGTTTTGTGAAATACTTCATAATTACATTTTAATCTGGTTTGAGCTGCATTTGGGAGAGTTGTAGGTGACCATGTGTCTGACACCTCTACTCTTATCCTTTCCTTAATTGTTAGGAAGAGGTGATTGGCTCCAGCTCAATTTAATTCAATGAGCATTTATTAAGTATGTAACATATGCAAAATACTGCCCTGGGCCTAGAGGAAACAAAAACAAAAACTCTGACAAAATGAACAAAAAATTTAAAAAGGCTCTAACCATTGACAGCTTCTGTATGGAGAGAGAACAGACTTCAAACACTGAGGAGACTAAAAGCAGATTGTCTCCAGAGGAATCCCCTAAGGGGGATATGATCTGTTCCTAAATACATAAGACTCTCATAGAGGAAATCAAAAAGGCTGCTCACAAGAGAGCTGGAAGAGAAATGGGAAAAGGAAAGGGAAGCCTGGCAAGAGAGTCTGGAGAAGTCATCCCACACATTTAAAGACAAAGTGGATAAAGAAATCAAATCATTGAAAAACAAAATTAGTGAATTAGAAAAGGTAAACAACTCCAAGGAAAACAGGATTAGTGAGGTGGAAAAAGAAAACAGCTCTCTAAAAAATAAAATTGATGAAATGGAAAAAAATTACATAGAAGATAAAAACTCAATTGGGCAATTACAAAAAGATATAAAAAAAGCGAGTGAAGAAAATACATCATTGAAAATTAAAATGGAACAAGTAGAAATGAATGACTCAAGGAGAAACCAAGAAGTAGTCAAGCAAAACCAGAAAAACAAAACAATTGAAAAGAATGTCAAGTACCTTATTGGAAAGACAACAGACCTGGAAAACAGATCCAGGAAAGACAATTTGAGAATAATCGGACTCCCTGAAAAATGTGAGGAAAAAAAGAGCCTGGACACTATTTTCCAGGAAATTATCAAAGAGAACTGCCCAGACATTTTGGAAAGAGAGGGTAAAATAGACATTGAAAAAATTCATTGATCACCTACTGAAAGGGACCCTAAAATCAAAACACCAAGAAATATAGTGGCCAAGTTCAAGAACCATCAGACAAAGGAAAAAATACCAGAAGCTGCTAGAAAAAAACAATTTGGATATGGCGGAGCCACAATAAGGATAACCCAGGATCTAGCAGTGTCCACATTAAAAGAACAGAGGAACTAGAATATGATATTCCGAAAGGCTAAGGAACTTGGTATGCAGCCAAGAATAACTTACCCAGCAAAAATGAGCATCGTTTTCCAGGGAAGAAGATGGACATTTAACAAAATAAATGAATTCCATCTATTTCTTGATAAAAAAAAAACAAAAAACAAAAAAACAGATCTACACAAAATGTTTGATCTTCAAATACAGAACTCAAGAAATTTCTAAAATGGTAAAAAAAAAAAAAAATTGAGAACTATATTTCTGCCACAAAGATATGTAAAGAACACATGTACAATTTGTCCTAGAAACTAGAGGTGGAAAGGAAATTATATCATAAAAAAGGGTAAAGTGGTGGTACTACATCTCATGAAGAGGCAAAAGTAATCTATTATATCTGAGAGAAAGAAAGGAGGGAGATGAACATAGTGTGTATCAATAGACATATTCGATTTATGGTGAAACTTCTTCCACTTCAATGAAAAGTGAAAGGGAAGGAGTAAGCCAAGGGGAAGGGAATACAGAAATTCTGAGAAAAAAGGATAAAGTAGGGAGAGGAACTTTAAGGTGGGGGAGGGATACTAAAAAGGGAGAGCTGTGAAAAGCAAGTGGTGTTCACAAGTTTAATATTGGGTAGGGGGGTGAAGGAAAGAAAGGAGAAAAGCATAAGCAGGGGTTAACAGGATGGCAAGCAATATAGAATTAATCATTCTAATCATAAATATGAATGGGGCAAACTGCCTCATAAAGAGGAAGCAGTTAGCAGACTGGATTAAAAGCCAGAATCCTACAATATGTTGTTTATAGGAAACACACGTGAAACAGGGTGATACATTCAAAATAAAAGTAAAAGGGTGGAGCAGAATCTACTATGCTTCAGGTGAAGCCAAAAAAGCAGGGGTAGCCATCCTCATCTTAGATCAAGCAAAAACAAAAATTGATCTAATTAAAAGAGATAAAGAAGGGCATTATATCCTGCTAAAGGGTATCACAGATAATGAAACAGTATCAATATTAAACATACACCCACTAAGTGGTGCAGCATCTAAATTCTTAAAAAAAGAAATTAAGAGAGCTGCAAAAAGAAATAGACAGCAAAACTATAATAGCAGGAGATCTCAACCTTGCACTCTCAGAATTAGATAAATCAAACCACAAAATAAATAAGAAAGAGTTCAAAGAGGTAAATAGAATGCTAGAAAAGTTTCATATGATAGATCTTTGGCGAAAGCTAAATGGAAACCTAAAGGAGTACGCTTTGTTCTCAGCAATTTATGGAACCTATACAAAAATTGATCATATACTAGGACATAAAAACCTCAAAATCAAATGCAGTAAGACAGAAAGAGTAAATGCATCCTTTTCAGACCACAATGCAGTGAAAATTACATTCAATAAAAAGCCAGGGGGAAATAGACCAAAAAATAATTGGAAACTAAATAATCTTATATTAAAGAATGATTGGGTAAAACAGCAAATCATAGACATAATTAATAACTTCACCCAAGAAAATGACAATAAGATATCATACCAAAATGTGTGGGATACTGCCAAAGCAGTAATAAGGGGAAATTGTATATCTCTAGAGGACTACTTGCATAAAATAGAGAAAGAGAAGGTCAACGAATTGGGCTTACAACTAAAAATGCTAGAAAAGGAACAAATTAAAAACCCCCAGACAAACACAAAACTTGAAATTCTAAAAATAAAAGGTGAGATTAATAACATTGAAAGTAAAAAAAAATTTTGAATTAATAAAACTAAGAGGTGGTTCTATGAAAAAAAAACAACAAAATAGAAAAACCCTTAGTAAATCTGATTTTAAAAAGGAAAGACGAAAAGCAAATTGTTAGTCTTAAAAATGCAAAGGGAGAACTCACCACTAATGAAGAAGAAATTAAAACAATAGTTAGGAGCTACTTTGCTCAACTTTATGCCAATGAATTCGATAACTTAAATGAAATGGAAGAATACCTTCAAAAATATAGCTTGCCCAGATTAACAGAGGAAGAAGTAAATAGTCTAAATAGTCCCATTTCAGAAAAAGAAATAGAGCAAGCTATTAACCAACTCCCTAAGAAAAAATCCTCATGACCAGATGGATTTACATGTGAAAGCTACCAAACATTTAAAGAACAACTAACTCCAATGCTATATAAATTATTTGAAAAAAATAGGGATTGAAGGAGTTCTACAAATTCCTTTTATGACACAGACATGGTACTGATACATAAACCAGGTAGGCTGAAAACACTGAAAGAAAATTATAGACGAATCTCCCTAATGAATATTGATGCTAAAATCTTAAATAAAATATTAGCAAAAAGACTACAGAAAATCATCCCCAAGTGGGATTTATATGACCAAGTGGGATTTATAGCAGGAATGCAGGGCTGGTTCAATATCAGGAAAACTATTAGCATAATCAACTATATCAATAACCAAATTAACAAAAACCATATGATCAGCTCAATAGATGCAGAAAAAACATTTGATAAAATACAACATCCATTCCTACTAAAAACACTTGAGAGTATAGGAATAAATGGACTATGCCTTAAAATAATAAGGAGCATATATTTAAAACTGTCAGTAAACATCATATGTAATGGTGATAAACTGGAACCTTTCCCTATAAGATCAGGACTGAAACAGGGTTGCCCACTATCACCATAACTATTCAATATAGTCCTAGAAACGGTAGCCTTGGCAATAAGAGCCGAGAAAGAAATTCAAAGAATTAGAGTAGGTAATGAGGAAATCAAACTATCACTCTTTGCAGATGACATGATGGTATACTTAGAGAACCCCAAAGACTCTGCTAAAAAGCTATTAGAAATAATTCAGAACTTTAGCAAAGTTGCAGGATACAAAATAAATCCACATGAATCCTCAGCATTTTTATACATTACCAACACAATCCAACAGCAAGAGATACAGAGAGAAATTCCATTGAAAATAACGGTCGATATGCCAAAATATTTGGAAATATATCTACCAAAGGAAAGTCAGGAATTATATGAGCAAAATTATAAAACATTTGCCACAAAAATAAAGTTAGATTTAAATAATTGGAAAGACATTTAGTGCTCTTGGATAGGCCCAGCAAATATAATCAAGATGACAATATTCCCTAAACTGATCTATTTATTTAGTGCTATACCAATCAGACTCCCAAGAAACTATTTTAATGACATAGAAAAAATAACAATAAAATTCATAGGGAAGAACAAAAGGTCGAGAATTTCAAGGGAAGTAATGAAAAAAAAAAATCAAATGAAGGTGGCCTAGCTGTACCTGATCTAGAATTATATTATAAAGCAGCAGTCACCAAAACCATTTGGTATTGGCTAAGAAATAGACTAGTTGATCAGTGGCATAGGTTAGGTTCACAGGGCAAGATAGTGAATAAAAATAGCAGTCTAGTGTTTGACAAACCAAAGATCCCAACTTTTGGGATAAGAATTCATTATTTGACAAAAACTGCTGGGAAAACTGGAAATTACTATGGCAGAAACTAGGCATGAACCCACATTTAACACCACATACTAACATAAGATCAAAATGGGTCCATGATTTAGGCATAAAGAGCAAGATCATAAATAAATTAGAGGAACATAAGATAGTGTTTACCTCTCAGACTTGTGGAGGAGGAAGGAATTTGTGACCAAAGAAGAACTAGAAATCATTATTGATCACAAAATAGAAAATTTTGATTACATCAAATTAAAAAAAAAACTTTTGTACAAACAAAACTAATGCAAACAAGATTAGAAGGGAAGTAACAAATTGGGAAAACATTTTTACAGTTAAAGGTTCTGATAAAGGCCTCATCTCCAAAATATACAGAGAATTGACTTTAATTTATAAGAAATCAAGCCATTCTTCAATTGATAAATGGTCAAAAGATATGGACAGACAATTTTCAGATGATGAAATTGAAACTATTTCCACTCATATGAAAGAGTGCTCCAAATCACTACTGATCAAAGAAATGCAAATTAAGACAACTCTGAGATACCACTACACACCTGCCAGATTGTCTAAGATGACAGGAACAAATAATGATGAATGTTGGAGGAGATTTGGGAAAACTGGAACACTGATGCATTGTTGGTGGAGTTGTGAAAGAATCCAACCATTCTAGAGAGCAATCTGGAATTATGCCCAAAAAGTTATAAAACTGTGCATACCTTTGATCCAGCAGTGCTACTACTGGGCTTTTATCCCAAGGAAATATTAAAGAAGGGAAAGGGACCTGTATGTGCCAAAATGTTTGTGGCAGCCCTTTTCATAGTGGCTAGAAGCTGGAAGATGAATGGATGTCCATCAATTGGAGAATGGTTGGGTAAATTATGGAATATTATTGTTCTGTAAGAAATGACCAGCAGGATGAATACAGAGAGGTTTGGAGAGACTTACATCAACTGATGCTGAGTGAAATGAGTAGAAATAGGAGATCATTATACATCTCAACAATGATACTGTATGAGGATGTATTCTGATGGAAGTGGATATCTTCAACATAGAGAAGAGCCAATCCATTTTCAATTGATCAATGATGGACAGAATCAGCTATACCCAGAAAAGGAATACTGGGAAATGAGTGCAAACTGTCAGCATTTTTTGTTTTGCAACAACAACAACAAGATTCGGTTCTGCATATATATGTGTGTGTGTGTGTGTGTGTGTGTGTGTGTGTGTGTGTGTGTGTGTGTGTGTATATATATATATATATATATATATATATATATATATATATATATATATACACATATATATGTGTATATATATATACATATATATATATGTATATACATATATATATATAGTACCTAGGATATATTATAACATATTTAATATGTATGGGAATGCCTGCCATCTGGGGGTGGGTAGAGGGAAGGAGGAGAAAAATTTGGAACAGAAGGGAGTACAAGGGATAATGTTGTAAAAAATACCTTTGCATATGTAACTGTCAAAAAATGTTATAAGTATAAAATTAATAAAAAAAAAAAGTTTTCATCCATCAAAAAAAAAAAAAAAAAAGAAAGAATTCAGGATTTAGCTTCACAACAAATTTCTCTTGTTCTCAACTATCACCAAGAGAACATATGGGTATTGTCAACATAAGTGTGTTTAGTAAGAAATGATCTTTGGAAAAGAGGATGAACGTTAGAAGATGGGTAGTTTTAGTTGGTAGGTGTAGTTGATAGGTTAAAAGACTTATTAAATTTTTACTGTAAATGGACCATTATATTTTTAACAAGGGATATAGAATCTTTCCATTTTATGTGGTAAATCGCAGTCATCTTTGACTTGCAAGTTATTCATCATGAGTGATACCAATTTGTCTTTATATGTCATTATGCTTGTCTCAATAGTATTCAAGAGATCAGCCTAGACAACCTCAACTCACAGGTTAACATTTGCACTTGGAATAATGGTGTGGGAAACATCTCTGAAAAAGATTTAGGATTGAACTTTATAGAAAGCATTTGTAGTATGACACATAGCCCATTATTACATTGAGTTTGACTGATTGGCAAGGCATTTAGATGTCTGAGGTTGATGTCTCTCTGAAGACTACAGGGGAAAGTCATTTAATATTTCTGCTTTAAAACCTCATCAAGTTCTTTTTTAAATGTATTTAATACCATTCCATAAATATGGGCATGGATATTTTTTAAATAGATACTCTGTTTCAGAGACTAGGCTTTCATACATGGTAAAATAATTGCAAATATTTAATGTTTATAAATAAATTTAACTATTGTATATGAATTAGAATAATGTTATTGATTTATTTCCAAAGGTATAAAGGACCAAAGAAGAGCAGAGGTTAGGTAAAAAATATATTTTTTTAATTAATTAAAGAACCATCAAGAGAAGTTACATGGCAAATTTGGAACATAACTGACTCTCTCTCTCTGTGTGTGTCTCTGTCTCATTGTCTCTGTCTCTGTCTCTCTCCATGTGTCTCTGTCTTTCTTTTTCTCAGTCTCTATTTCTCTGTCTCTCTGTGTTTCTGTCTGTCTTTCTCTGCTCCCTCCCTCCCTTTCTCTCTCTGTCTCTCTCTCTGTCTCTCTCTCTCTCTCTCTCTGTCTCTCTCTCTCTCTCTCTCTCTCTCTCTCTCTCACACACACACACACACACACACACACACACACACACACACACAAAGTGTAAGATCTAATATCCATGATGACATTAGAAAAACATACATGGAAAAGACTTTGCCCTCATTTATGAAAAAATATACAAAATGAAGTCATAAAACAAACTTAGAGTCTTCCATGAAGATAAGATCACTAAGGCCATAGAAATGACAAAAGCATTTCTTTAGTAGAAATCAAAACAAAATGTAAGTTTTTTTATAAACCATATGAATCACAAAAGAAAATTAGAACGACCATAACTAAGCCAAGAAAATTTCACAGTAAGTTTAAAAAGTGTTCTCAAATCTAGAAATGCCATAAAGCCAAGGTTAGATCAAGGAGTAATCAAAAGTTGAAGATTATTGAGAAAGGTTATCACTTGTATACAAATTTGTATTCTTTTAACTATTTTGCTATACTTTATATCACTTTTAGATATAATGTTCCTTAAATTTCTAATTTTCTTACTTTAATGCTTCATAGTGTAATGGAGACAAATTTGGGTCCTCAAAGGTGAGACCAGAACATAAGCTTTGACAGAGTCTACCAAACTGAAAGGATTATTATTATTGGTACAATCCCTTCACCGGCTTTCTTTATCATTCTATGTGTCTTTGTTTCTGTCTGTCTATGTCTGTCTTTGTCTCTGTCTTGGTTTTCTGTGTCTCTTTCTGCCACTTTCTTACACACACACACACACACACACACACACACACACACACACACACACACACATACACTTTTACTCTGCTGACTCAGAGACTGATTGTATTGCTTCCCCTCTGCTCACTCCAGAATATTCTCTTTCCCAAATGGAAAATTCCAGAGATTCACATTTTCTAGGTATTGTCACTGTTTCAGGATGCTAGAATCATTCATTGTACCTATGGATAGGAAATAATGGTTATAGCTAAACATATGAGATGGGGATACCTACTGTCATCTATTATATTAATCCCCAATCTCTTATTGTCAATGTTTCCCCTATATTCAAGGTTTTGAATCTGAAGGGTTAAAAAAACTCTAAAATTTCCCAGAGAAATATCCTTATTCAATCACAATAGGCTATTATCTCACTTCCTTCTTTTAGTATCTCACACCTTGTCTTTCAGCATCAATTCCATCACTCAAACCAAGCACTCTATGTTCCCTATACACTCATACTTTGTTCTCTGTTCATCCCATCAGCAGATGTCCTGATGTTCTTTTATAGCCTGTAGGGTAACTACCAATCATTTCAAGAAGTTGCAAGCCTTCTTCAACCTGGAAATGTAGTTGCTGCCTCTTCAGAGTCTATCAATGACAGAGAACAGTATATGTGATCCAAGGACCAGCATAGTTTAGTTCACAGAGGGTTATCCAAAGGAAAATGACTGTTCATAGTGAACTATGAAATATAGAAAAATACAAAACAGCTCTCAATAGTGTGTAACCCTTTTATACTTTCATAATCATTGTAGCTGAATAGTAGGGAAGGAGAATGCAAGACACTAAGAATCTCGCTATATTTAGAAAGTCTACAAATATAAATTTACTATAAACTGTTGGTAAATTCTCACATATGGTTTCTATCTAATGACCAGTGAATTTACACATTCCAGAAGTGACTGATCCAACTCAACCCTAACATTATTAATATAAATGAAATCTAAAGATGTTTTGGGCAACCCAATTAAACAGAAATCATGGAAGTATGTTCCTTCTTTAGAAAGACAAATAAGTTAATGGAATGAGTTACAGTGTGAGTCCAAAGACATGAAACACCATTTCATTGGATACTTATTTATATTGCTTTGTAGTACTCACAATGAGTGTAGTCAAAAATAATTATAGGCTATCTCCCAACATCTGTTGAAGAGATTGAAGAAGCAAAGAATGTTAGGAAGATCTTGGCAAGGTCATAAAATTAAGTCATGAAGTTAAAACTTCATGACTTCAACCAAAAATGTGAACATAGAGGAGGATGCTGGAAATTACATCACTGCAACTAAACTTAGTTCTGAGACACAACAAAGCCTCTTAACAAAATCTACAAATATTCAAAAGGATAGTTTTGTGAAAATAATGTATATTTAAAAGAATCATAGCAATGAAAGAGCTTCCCTAGAAATCAAGAAGACTTAAATTCAACTTCCTCATTTAACATATATTAACTATGTTGCCCAGGGGATATCACTTCACCACTCTGACACCCAAGATCTTTTTAAGCTATAGATCAATTTCCTAATTGCATTGGAATAAGGAATTTCCATTTTAGACCCAATGAAATCACAGTTACATACAAAATTATAACAACAAAGAACATATTTATATAGTATTTTAAAGTTTACTAACAACTTTTCAAAGTAAGCAGTTAAAGTAATAAATAAATTGGAGGAACATGGGATGGTTTACCTCTCAGACTTGTGGAGGAGGAAGGAATTTGTGTCCAAAGGAGAACTAGAGACCATTATTGATCACAAAATAGAAGATTACATCAAATTAAAAAGTTTCTGCACAAACAAAACTAATGCAAACAAGATTAGAAGGGAAGTAACAAATTGGGAAAACATTTTTACAGTTAAAGGTTCTGATAAAGGCCTCATCTCCAAAATATACAGAGAATTGACTTTAATTTATAAGAAATCAAGCCATTCTTCAATTGATAAATGGTCAAAAGATATGAACAGACAATTTTCAGATGATGAAATTAAAACTATTTCCACTCATATGAAAGAGTGTTCCAAATCACTATTGATCAGAGAAATGCAAATTAAGACAACTCTGAGATATCATTACACACCTGTCAGATTGGCTAAGATGACAGGAAAAAATAACGATGAATGTTGGAGGGGCTGTGGGAAAACTGGGACACTGATGCATTGTTGGTGGAGTTGTGAAAAAATCCAACCATTCTGGAGAGCAATCCGGAATTATGCCCAAAAAGTTATCAAAATGTGCATACCTTTGATCCAGCAGTGCTACTACTGGGCTTTTATCCCAAGGAAATATTAAAGAAGGGAAAGGGACCTGTATGTGCCAAAATGTTTGTGGCAGCCCTTTTCATAGTGGCTAGAAGCTGGAAGATGAATGGATGTCCATCAATTGGAGAATGGTTGGGTAAATTATGGTATATGAATGTTATGGAATATTATTGTTCTGTAAGAAATGACCAACAGGAGGAATACAGAGAGGCTTGGAGAGACTTATATCAACTGATGCTAAGTGAAACGAGCAGAACCAGAAGATCATTATACACGTCAACAATGATACTGTATGAGGAAGTATTCTGATGGAAGTGGATATCTTCAACATAGAGAAGAACTAATCCAATTCCAATTGATCAATGATGGACAGAATCAGCTACATCCAGTAAAGGAACACTGGGAAATGAGTGTAAAGTGTTATTTTTACCTTCTGAATGCAATTCTTCCTGTGCAACAAGAAATTCGGTTCTACACACATATATTGTATCTATAATATATTGTAATATATTTAACATGTATAAGACTGCCTGCCATCTGGGGGAGGGGGTTGGGGGAGGAAGGGAAAAAATCTGAACAGAAGTAAATGCAAGTGATAATGTTGTAAAAAATTACCCATGCATATGTACTGTCAAAAAAAAAAGTTATAATTATAAAATAAAATAAAAATTTTTAAAAAGTGTTGTTATCTCCACTTAATAAATAAGTAAAGTTTGAAAGAGCAGTTAGATGTGATTATCAGAGATGAAATATAGATATGTAGTCACTGAGCTGATCTGTTTCTTTATGATCACATATCTTGAATATGTGCTATTAACAGAATCTTCTGTGAATCTATTATAGAGAACCCAAATAGAACAAAGTAACCTGGCTTCCTCTTAAGCTGCAATTATGGTGAGAGGAACTAATCCAAATCTCTCAGGATCTGAGGTATATCAAAGTTATGACTGTGAATTCAGAACTGAAGCTAGACAAGTTATAAAAAAGGCCATCAATATTTAGTATACCCCAGTCAAAATCTGAGTAAGCATGGTAAAATTAGGAGTGGGAAGTGACTCTCCAGAAATGCCTAATGTGATAGTTACCAAGAAGCCCAGCATAGAAGCCCAAAATGTGTGTATATATATATATATATATGTGTGTGTGTGTGTGTGTGTGTGTGTACATGTATATATATATATATATATAAAAGGGCAAATGAAAAACTGACTATTGCTAGTAAAATAATGTCTCCAACAGATTGTCTATAATGAAGAAAAGTGCCTTGGATGGGAAAGGAATAATGTAAGCAGGGATAATACTAATGAAATATAATACAAATAAAGACTTTGAATAAAGGAAGGCAATAATAAGGCAATGACCCAGACAGGAAGGTCATCAAGTCAGATGAATCCCTACATCCTAAACTTATCTGTTCCACTTCTATATATCTCCCCAAAAGAAAAATATTTTCTAAATACATTTATATGCAATTCTTATCTTTTAAAAATTTTACAGAACTCTTACTGTCAAGGACTGTCACCAAAATCACCATTAATATTTTTACTGAAATAATCCATGTAGGATTAAAAGTGTCTGGATTTGAAATTCAAGGAGCAGAATTGGTAGCTTTTTGCTTTAGAAATTTCACATCTCATGGTATTACAGATCTTGTCTGTCAGTTTTCAAGGTGAAATTTAAATCCCACTTAGATCATTAGTATTTTACAAAGATTTCATAGTTAGTGTATATGGTTGGAAAGAAATTAGAAAAATGAGAACTTGGATAGGCTAGATTCTGATTGCTACTGCCATATCTCTCAGAAGTGCGTATTATGCCCTATGGTTTTGTGTTGATTCCACAAATCTAAATTATAACAACTTATTAATTAATGGTATTTGGAGAATGGAAAATTCCTTTTGACAATTTATAAGGTGATCTTTTATTGGTAAAAATAATCCTTGAGGAAACAAAAATATATGTGGGTCTAGTCAAATTAAATATCAGGGATAAATAGGATCAGGATCAACTGTAGGCAAAATTAGCTTCTTAACATATAACTGCTTCCTTTAGGTACTTTTATTCTTCCTAAAGATGCCTATTTTCATCTACTTTTCAGGTGTTTTGTTTTTATTTTGTTTTATCGGTAAAGTACTTTAAAAACCAAAAAAAAAAAAAAATGCTATGTAATGAGTAGGTAAGAATCTGCTTTCGACTAGATATGAAATAATCCTTGTCTTAGGAATTCATTGTAGTAATGTCTTCATACATTTTTGTGCCATTGTAAAGTTTCCATATCCTCTGGCTTCAAGAAACTAAGGGATTCTGGCCAAGGGGAAAGACTCAGAATGGCATTGTCAACTATAAAGCAGTTGGTGACAGTAGTGTAGCATCAACATTCTCTAAATCCCTTGGTCTATGTGCCTCAAGGTGTCTAGAAGCTTACAACAAAGACCAGATGCAGACTCGCCTCAGAGACACTTACTACTTAGGAAAACAGAAACAAAGACACATGGAAAAAAAGCATCCAGAGATCCTTAGTTTTGCTTTCTTATAATATAATCAGTTCTGTAATATTAAAAGAAGTTTAAAAACACCAGTTCAAAAGTGCAGGTTGACTATCCATTTACAGTTTGACAAGAACAAACTAGATTCTGGGAACTTTTTTTTTTTAAATTGCTGTGTTTCAGTATAATTGCTTATCTTTGTTATTCTATATATTTTATTTTATGAATTTAAAAACATTATTCTGAAAAAAGATCTATAGGCTTTACTAGATTACTAGAGGAATCCATCACACACACACACACAATTAAGAACTCCATGGGCTAGAGACAACATTCAAGGACTGGGAGACTAGCTACCTTCTTTAATCATTAGATATAGGTGAAATCCTGACTCAAAGAACAATTGTCCTGCCTTCCTGGTTGTAAAATTCATGCATTTTTAATGTTTAGGAGGAAAAGAAAAAAATTTAAGCTAGAAGTAAATTGTGTAAAAGACTTGTGGCAAGATGAAAAATGCTAACAATCTGTAGATGTTCCCTAGGAAACTCCATTATGTACAAATATTTACACCTGTAGGGAGCAGGAATGAGAGAAGTGGTAAATAATATGTAAGTGGGTAACTTACATATCTAGTTGGACACAATCACAAGCATTGCCCATCGTCAATTTCTTTCTTTCTGTTTGGTCACAAAGAAGAAGGAGAAGAGGTAAGGATTCAGTGGAAAGAGGAGCATTTGGAGTCAGATTATATGGATTCTGATTCTGTCTTTACTAACAGTATGAGCCTGGATAAGTAGCTTAACCATTTAGTCTTCAATTTCTTCACTTACAAAATGGGAAGGAATCGAGGTTGAATGAGATAGTACTTTCCAGCTCTAACTCTATAAGCCTATGAAAATAGGCTCATCATAGGGCTACATCATAGAGCAGAGGAAATAGTGTAATAAAATATTCCATCTATACAATGGACAAGTAATTAAATAAATTTAGACTTTCTTAAATTTCCAGCAATAAATCTTTAAAGCTCCTTGAAATTTTCAATCTGAAAGTAACTAAGTCACCATACATGGTACAGTACAAAGACAAGTGGACTTGCAATCAGAGGAATACTTTGGTTCATAGGATAGAGAATCTTATTTTCAATTTTCAACTCCATATGACCTTGGTTAAATTACTTCATCTCCTCTTTAACTGAGGACAAGGACTGTTATAATTTAGTCTTTGTGTCTTGACATGGTACTTGGCATATAGTAAGTAGCTTTGTATCTCTCTCTCTCTCTCTCTCTCTCTCTCTCTCTCTCTCTCTCTCTCTCTCTCTCTCTCTCTTTCTCTCTCTCTCTCTTTCTCTCTCTCTCTCTCTCTCTCTCTCTCTCTCTCTCTCTCTCTCTCTCTCTCTCTCTCTCTCTCTCTCTCTCTTCTCCCTATATCTCCCTATATCTCTATCTCCCTATATCCCTGGTTCTCTTTCTCTCTTCTCTCTAGCTCTCGCTCTCTGGCTCTTGCTCTCTTGTCTCTGTGTGTCTATATTTCTCTTTCTTTCTCTCTTTGTCTCTGTGTCTCTGTGTCTGTCTTTCTCTATCTCTGTTGACCTCTGTTGACAACTTGTTCTTATCTTCTCTTTCTATGAGAAGTCTTCACAGGCTTGGGGGTTGATACTCTATGATCCTCAAACTTTTTAAATAGGGGGCCAGTTCACTGTCCCTCAGAATGTTGGAGGGCAGGACTATAGTAAAAGCAAAAGCTCAGACTCTGTCTCCTCCCCTCAGCCCATTTGCCATAACCCATCGGCTGCATAAACGTCCTCAGCTGGCTGCATGTGGCCCACAGGCTGTAGTTTAAGAATGCCTGCATCTAACTCATTGATGGGTTTGAGGTCTAGTGGATTACATCTCCATCTTTTGAGATTTTTTTTTTCTGGTTAATGGCTGTTGGGCATGCTACAGCTTCTTGGAGCCAAAGATGAATGTTGGGTAAATGAGCTGGACAATAAAAGTGGAAGAGCAATCCTGAAAAGGGCTCAATAGGCACCCACATACACTTCTATTGCCCTTTATAAGGAAGGTAGCAAAGGCTTAGGGAAAAAATAATCATTTCTATTTTAGATATATTAAGTTTAAGACATTTACTAGACATCTTAGTATGAAATGAGTGAAAGGCAGTTGTAACTTCAAGATTAGAGGTCATCAGAAAAATTGGGATGGGAAAAATAAATTTAAGAATCATCAGAATAGAGGTGATAATTAAATCCATGGGAGCTGGTGATATCACCAAATGAAGAGATATAAAGAAAACAAATAGGGGTCACAGAACAGAACATTTAAGCATGCTTGGAGTTAGAAGACATGCTCTGTAAGTAAATCTAGCAAAGAAGACTAAGATGGAGCAGTCTTCCATGGAAACTCTACTTCCTTGCCATAATAGGACCTACTCTGTTAGGATTACTAAGTGAGAACTCGGGTTGTCTGGATAGTGACAAGGTGAGAATTCAGGTTGGACAATTACAAGGTGAGAACTCAGGTTGACTTGATGGAAGGAGCAGGCTCATTGGCTGAGGTGGTTCTTCCCAGAAGCCCTTGCATTATCCCACGCCCATTCTCTGGGAGAATAAAAGAGAGAACAGTGGGCCTGGAAAGCAGATCGGCCTGGAGAAGGATAAGAGCTGGAGGAGATTCAGAGCCAGGATTCAAGAAGGAGACTCTGCATTGCATCAGGCTTGATGGGGCTCTCTGCAGGAAGGAAAGTCACTTCTCTGGACAAGAGTTAACAGCAACTGCCTGGAGACAACGGTTCACTACAGGAAGAAGAATCTGTCTGAGAGATTTGAGTAGACACAGCAGATCTCTTCCCAGAGAGCGATCCAGCAGCTTCTGGAGACGACAGCATGCTACATTTTGGCGCCCAACGTGGGGCAAGGACTTTTGCTTATTCTGACAAGAGGAGCTAGACCAGACCTTCGCAATTTGGTGCCCGAACAGGGACAGACACGGTCCTGATTCCAGTGAAAAAGCTTCCGATCTAGATCTCAGTCTCTCTGACCCAGAACCGTGAGTAACGAGGAAACTTTGTTAAAGATTAAGTGAGCGTGCTAATAGATAAATAAGGAACTTAACTTGTTAAGGGCTAAACCAGCAATCTCTTATAGTGAAATGGGGCAAACACCTTCTGTTCAAGGAAAATGTTTAGAGAGCATCATCAAGGTTATGAAAAGCCAAGGATTGATTATAATTTTAGAGGAGATTACTGAACTTTTAAGAACTGTGAAGGTTATATGTCCTTCTTTTTCTCTGGAAGAAGAATTGGATCCAGATGAATGGGAATTAGTAGGAAATCAATTAGGTGAACACTACAATTCCAGGCCAAACTCAATTTCCAAAGATACAATTCATATATACAATGTAATCCAATTGGCTTTAAACAATGTTATTCTAAAGGAAGAGATGAAGGAGCAAAATGGGGAAGTGTCAACTAAACTAGGTGAAAAGGATGAATCAGATAACAATGAAGTTAAGTACAATTCTGAGCAACAGCAACAGGAGCACCTCCCATCTCCTCCCTCAATTAACCCTTCAGGGGTGGAGCAAGAAGGAGGAGAGGAAGAGGCAGAAACACAAACAGAATTGTCTGTGAAGCAGTCTAAGCCTATGACAAGATTAGAAAAAGCATTGGTTAAAGCTAAGAAAGAAGGACAGGATATAAGTGATTTTATACATGCATATCCTGTGATTGAAAATATTGATTCTGTAGGTCATAAAATGAGAAGATATGCACCTTTAGATTTGAATAAAATTAAGGATTTGAAAAAAGGTTGTACCCTTTATGGGGCTACATCAGCTTATGTTAAAATGTTACTAGATGGTTTGTCTTATGAAGTCCTAACCCCGAATGATTGGAAATCCATAGCAAGGACATGTCTGGAACCTGGAGAAAATTTATTATGGCTTGCGGAATTTCATGAATTATGTAAAATTCAAGTCAGATGCAATTTGGAAATAGGAGTTAATACACAATTCACTTTTGAGCACTTAGCTGGTGAAGGTCAGTATGGAGAGAATTCGGAACAGATTAATTATACCATGACAATATATGAACAAATTGCTAAGGCTGCAATAAAAGCTTGGGGTGTCCTTCCTGGACAGAAAGATCGTGGAGAGGCTTTCACTAAAATACAGCAAGGTCCCAATGAACCTTTTGCAGATTTTGTGGGACGTTTGCAAACTGCTGTCAAAAGAACTATTGGAGAAAATTCAGCTACAGAAATAATGACCAGACATCTGGCTAAGGAAAATGCCAATGAGATTTGCAAAAGAATTATATGGGGATTAGACAAAGATGCTCCTTTAGAGGAGATCATAAGACGCTGTGCTACAGTGGGAACAAATGCTTTTTACACCCGGACAATGATGAATGTGGAAAGACAGGGTCCCTCCTGGCAAGGGCCTTCTAGAGAAACTCGGCGATGTTTTCAATGTGGAAAAATTGGACATCTTAGAGCTCAGTGTAGGTATGGAGATACAGTGAGAAGACAGGGTGAGAGAAGACCTAAAACTCCATGTCCAAAATGTCACAAGGGCCTCCACTGGGCCTCCGAATGTAGATTGACCCAGGGAAATGGGATGAGGGGCCCAGGTCCAGGGCCCCAGGAAAAAAAGACTTGGGGCATGATGGCAGCTGATGTTACACCCAAAGAACCTTTAGAAGGCCAGGACTCTGATTTAATCAACCAGCAGAAAAGCAATCACATGGCAGAAAGGGATTACCTGATAAGTGAGTCAAAAGGCAATCAGATTGCAAAAATGGATTACACTTGGGGAGAATACAGGCCTTTTAAACCAACAGGGCTGTGTCCAGTGCAAACAATTCCAATGTAATTGCCAGATGATGAGAAGAGATTTAGAAAGTGGTAAATAGAAGGAAATTAGATAGGTTAACTGCCTGGGAGAGAGGGTTTGCTTGTATTTCTTCAGCAGGAGAAGGAATCAGATGTGTGCCAACGAGTCATATTCACCTTGTCCATCAGAGAGAGACAGAAAAAGAGAAAGACCTCAAAATAAAGGAGAAGATCTAAGAAACATCTGACACTGAAAGAGCATGGATAATAAGAAGACTGTTAAAGAACTTTAAAAACCAGCAGGAATCATTGGACTTCCTCACACAAGATGAGACTAATGGACAATGGACTTATGGACATTTATAAATTTTCAATTTATGATTATGTTATATACTTCTAGCATGTGTTACGTTACTATGTTACTATGTGCTTATGTAATTTATGTAGTTATCTGTAATACTCCCCATATTGATGGATTTATGTTTCAAGGTCATTTATGTAATTATCTGTAATACTTCCCATATTGATGGATTTATGTTTCAAGGTCATGACTGTCCTATGTTCTAAATCAAAAGAAAGGGGGAGATGTTAGGATTACTAAGTGAGAACTCGGGTTGTCTGGATAGTGACAAGGTGAGAATTCAGGTTGGACAATTACAAGGTGAGAACTCAGGTTGACTTGATGGAAGGAGCAGGCTCATTGGCTGAGGTGGTTCTTCCCAGAAGCCCTTGCATTATCCCACGCCCATTCTCTGGGAGAATAAAAGAGAGAACAGTGGGCCTGGAAAGCAGATCGGCCTGGAGAAGGATAAGAGCTGGAGGAGATTCAGAGCCAGGATTCAAGAAGGAGACTCTGCATTGCATCAGGCTTGATGGGGCTCTCTGCAGGAAGGGAAGTCACTTCTAAGGACAAGAGTTAACAGCAACTGCCTGGAGACAACGGTTCACTACAGGAAGAAGAATCTGTCTGAGAGATTTGAGTAGACACAGCAGATCTCTTCCCAGAGAGCGATCGGCAGCTTCTGGAGACGACAGCTCGTTACACTACTCAAAGATTAGACAGTTTGCACTAACCTAGAAAGGCTTCCAATGTGGACCCATCAATGGTCTGAGAACTATTTTAGTGAAGGGTCAAAAAAGCATTGTTATAATAGCCCAAAGCACTTTTATGATTGACTCAAGGCTATTTATGGGCCACAGATCTATGGTGCATCTCAACCACTTACTGCTGATGCAGACACATTGATTAGTAATAAGGACATGATCCTAGAAAGATGGCTGAACACTTACAAATTGTTCTCAATAGACTGTCAATCAATGCTGAAGCCACTGACCATTTACCTCAAGTTGAAATCAATCACTCTCCAACTAAAGATCCAATTGAAAAAGAGGTTTTGAATGTCATTATGCTACTTTCATGTAGCAAAGGACCTGGTGCTGATTCTATTCCAACTGAGATTTATTTACATGGCAAGGAGTCCATTGCTCATACAAAAGATTATATGGCAAGAGGAATTTAGACCCCAGGAGTTCAAGTTATCCATCTCTATAAAGTTAAAAGGAATGGATTGTCCTGTTACAATCATGAGAGGGGAAAGTAAGTCTCTCAGTCATCACTGGAAAGATTCTTGCCAAAGTTCTCCTTAACAGTAGTAGCTTTTTACTAGACCTATGGTTTTGTTTGTTTAAGGAAACTTGGTTGCAAAAAAACTCCCAACCTTCCACTTTTTCTATAATTTAATGTCATAAAACTGTTCTGTAAATGAATCCCTAGAGATTTCATTATTTTCCTGAAGTCATATAGCCATAATGTACTTGGCACTGGACTAGAAGGTCAGGTCTCCCTGACTCTGAGACTAGCTCTTTATACACAGTGTCATCAAAATACCAGTAACAATTATGATTAATCAGTCAAAATCCAATCAATCATGTTAAAAAGGGAGGTTGAAATGGCAATGATAAACTAAGGGAATGCTAGACATCATGATGTATAATATAAAATCATTAATGATAAGACTAAGACATTTAATGAGATAACATAGGAACCATGAAAAATTGACAGATTGGACTCTAGTGAAAACATTGATTGGGTTAACACCTAGTTAAAATAACTCCAATTCTTGAAATAGATGATGTCACGATGACATAGGTTTGTCCTACACAGAAACATCATGAAAATCATATTTACATTAGAACAAAACAAAGAACATGGTGTTCTGTATGTTCCTGTATTTTATATTCATGTACTTGGATGGAAAAAAAAAGAATTACTTCTTTATTTTTATAATCCTTTAACTTAAATCGAATGTTTCTTCAATTACTTAAAATCATTATTCTAAGAATAGGTATATGGGTTTCACCAGACTGTAAGAAGAGTCCATTACACATACAAAGAAAGTTACAAAACCCTGTTCCAGAGTAAATGAACTTAGAGATGAAATAAAGGAGGTGATAAAAGCTGAAGAGGAAAAACTTAGAGAAACTGTAATCATTGAAAATATCCATTGACCACAAATCTCCCACAATTTTATGTAATTACAAAATGGATGACAAAAACAATGCAAATGTCTCCAATGATTTTGTGAAGGAGATGAGCATACTTAGAATAAAATTTTGAATAGAGCTTTATAGCATAATTCCAACTAATGGATCAACTATATAAACCAGTTTTATATAGTTCAACCAGAATTCACTATTATGTATAATTAATGAAGAAATTTTACCACAAGTCAAGTTAGCAAATATTTATTAAATACCTATTATGCCCCAGGCTCAGGCAACTATGTAATATATAGATAAAACACTGGTTCTGGAGTCTGAAAAACTTATCTTCATGAGGTCAGATCAGGTCTCAGAAATTAATAGGCCCTCAGCAAGTCACTTAACCCTGTTTACTTCAGTTTCTTCATCTGCAAAATGGTTTGGATAAGAGAATGGCAAACCCCTCCAGTATTTTTGCCAAGAAAATCACAAATAGGGTCTTAAAAAGTTGAACACAACTCAAAAAACTGAACAACAATGGCCAGGCTCTATGCTACGTTAAGAATACAAAGAAAGGTAAGAAAATTTATTATTATTAAAATTGGGCAGAAGGCACTGGAAGATTTCATTACATATTTCATTACACTAACCAATTAGAAGCAACAAAAAAGTATATAGGGATGAAAATTTTATATAGATAAATATATATATATACATCTATAAATATAAATATATAGATATATAGATATCTAATATAGATATAAAGAGTTTTAAAAAGTTTTCTTTCTCACTTTTTTTCCCTTTTTGATCTGATTTTTCTTGGGCAGCATGATAATTGTGAAAATATGGATAGAAGAATTAGACATGTTTAACCTCTATTGGATGATTTGCTGTCTAGAAGCAAAGGGTGGTGAAAAGCAAGGGAGAAAAATTTGTAACATAAAGTTTTGTAAGGGTGAATGCTGAAAACTCTCTTTGCTTATATTTTAAAATAAAAAATATATTATAAAAAAGAAAAATACAATTAAGTGGTCAGAATTATGTATCAGAAATTGATAACGATACTAATGCCAAAAATACAATTCTCAAAATAACACTGATGATTTGAAGAAAAAAACCATGCTGGAGTTAGAGTGTTATCATAAATAAAACAATCAGCTATAATCACTCAGATTTAACAATGACCCACAAAAAATAATATAGTCAGGCAATAAATATTGAATAAGTCTATAATTTAATGTAATTATACTAATAATTATAACTATCAATTAATTAATTATATTTGGCTATTTAATAGGTATGTACCAGGAATTGTGCTGTGGTGATACAATAATTTAATAAATATTGCTATATATATTTTAAAAATCCAAGCATATGGAACAAAAGAGTCCCAAAATATAACAATACAATATAATTACTATAATAGTATTTTTATCCTTCAGTCAAGTCTGACACTTTGTGACCACATTTTGAATTTTCTGGACAAAGACACTGGAATGCTTTGCTATTTCCTCTTACAACTTAGTTTATAGATAAGAAAAATGAAACAAAGAGGGTTAAATTACTTACCAAGAAGCACACAGATAAGATGTGTCTAAGGTCAGATTTGAGCTGGTGGAGTTGAGTTTTCTAATCATTGTGCAGACCCAGCTATAATATAACATAATGTGATGTGACAAGACATGATGTGATATAATGTAACAATATAATATAAATATTTCTTCTTAGTGAAGACATTTTTTAAAAAAAGTAAAGATGGGATAATATATTATCACCTTCATACAACCTGTTACTAAAATTGTTTTCAACAATTATCTCATTAAGACTAAAAATTATGAACTTATCTTCTCAGCAATGCTGTGATTCAAGACAAATCCAATAGACTTGGGATGGAAAATTACACCTATATTCAGAGAGAAAACTATGGAAAATAAATGTGGATTAAAGCATAGTACTTTAACCTTTTTGTTTATTTTTTGCCCTTTCTTTTGTTGTTTGTTTTTCTTCCTTTTGGTCTGATTTTTCTTGCACAGCATGACAAATATAGAAATTTGTTTAAAAGGATTGTACATGTTTAAGCTATATAAGTTTTTTGCTGACTGAGGAAAGATGGAAGTAAGGGAGGAAGGGAGAAAAATTTAGAACAAAATGTTTTAAAAAATGAATGTTGAAAACTGCCTTATTCTGTATTTAGAAAAATAAAATACTATTAAGGAAAAAGGGAAAAAATACACATGGAATTGAAAAAAAAAAAAAGAATTATGAGCCTATATTCCCAGAGTTTCATTCAGCTAAATAAAAATCATTTTAAATCCATCTGTGAAGTACTTAACTAACACAGAAGAATAATAGTAGGGTACAAGAGAAGATACATGTAAGTATCACCCCACACCTTTGGTTCTATTTGACATTAATTCAAATTAAACTTTCAAGATATATTTTTTTTCTTTGTGTCATTTAGTTTTCATTAGTAGGTCTCAAATGTTATTAACAAAGAAGCAATAGTGTAAAAAGAATGAAATAATTAAAAATAAAAATAACAACAACAGAGCTGGCTTCAAGAGTCAAAAATATCATGAGCCTGATATATACTGACTGTCTGGTCCTCCACAAACTGAATAATTTCTCTGTAACTTTCTATTCACTTCTATAAAGACTTTAAGTTATAGGGAAGATACAAACAGTAATGATAGGAACCTTCTTCCTGTAAGCTCCATCATCAAAAGGTAGAGATCTGGTCAATAATAATAATAAATTAATAAAGAATAAACAATGAAGTTTATTTTAGATATTTATTATGGAGTCCTCTGGGTTATTTACAATTTAGCTTATGAATGCATAATTTTCATTTAATAAACACACCTGGGGTAGTGTCAAATATCTTGAATGTTACCCAGGTTGTTTAAAAGGTAAACAAAAGAAAAGATTTTCTTTTCTGATAAATTATGTCATAGAGGTTTTGGAAAGTAGATTTGGTGATGTCTTGTTATCTCTGTACCTGTCTTGCTATTCTATCATCACTGGCAAGTTCATTCATGTATTCAAGAACCTCACATGCCATCAAGATCTATACAAACATACCCTTGGCAATCACACTGGTATGAAAAGGATTCTGAACTGTCAAAAAATAATGTCCATCTTGGAGAGACTCCCATTCTCTACTACTTGACTTTCAGACCAACCATTTCATAAAAGTTCTATTTGCTTTATTTTGATTTACAATTATTGAAATTTTAATAAGGACTTTGCAGCAACACTAGGCATCTCACACTGTCAGAGAGAAATTATAACTTTATTGCAGCACACACTGACAGCCAACTCATAAAAATGAATGGCATTCTATATCACAACATCTCATAGGCTGTTCAGCATGTTAATAGCTTACTTCATCTTTCTTTAGAATAATGAGGCAGACAGTGTAACAATATTCAATGTAAAATGAAGATTAAGAAAATTTGAACTGAAGCAAGAAACTGACATTTAACAAAAATCCAAACAATTTTCAGATTAAAAGTTTCAATTAAAGCACTGTTAGCAAGCTTTTTGATCACTGGAGCTAAGCTTTGTTACTGGAAACCAACTGATATTTTGAAGAATATTTTTTATCTGTAAATGCACTGAACTCTACATCTTCTATCCCTGAGAAGTTCCAAAGTCTATTTTACTCAATTCTTCTATACATGATCAGTTGGATGATATGGTATTGTGACTGTGCACTGAGCTAAAATAATGAACATAAATAGCTCAAAAAATGAAAGATTATTCAGCTTGGGGAAAGTAAGCTGCCTGTTTATCATATTTCTACAATCAAGACAATAGGTGCTTCTCTAAAACCTATTCTTCAGACTGATAACTTTGAGCTCCATGCTTTTTTAATTGTGTGCTTTATATTTAGATTGAGATGATTCAAAAAATATCAGAGGGCACATAGATAAATATGTTGAGATTGAAAGGAAAATATTATTTATGAGTCAAAAACTTATACCAATAATAAAATTTACTGGATCTTTTAGTTTGGGAAATTACAGATTCTCTCAAACTTGAATCCAATGTACAGTCTAGTCAGAAAACATTATTTTGGATTTGATACTTTTATAATAAAGTATGCCATAAAGAGGAGGACTGAGAAACAAAGAGGGTTGGTAATCTGTGCATTAAACTATGTGATCATAGAAGTAATTCTGCATTTGAGTCAAACAGCCTGGATTTAAATCTTAACTCTGCTACTTACTATCTATTTGACCTTGGACAATTTACTCGTTGAACCTCCTTTTCCTCATCTGCATAATTAGGGATGCAAATATTTTCTTTTTTTCCCCTTGAGGCTGGGGTTAAGTGACTTGCCCAGGGTCACACAGCTAGGAAGTGTTAAGTGTCTGAGACCAGACTTGAACTCGGGGCCTCCTGAATTTAGGGCTGATGCTCTATCCACTGCGCCACCTAGCTGTCCCTGGGATGCAAATATTTTTTAACATTTTTTTCAAAATTCTAAATCTGTGATTTTATGATAGCCCCTGTTTTGCAGACATATCCCACTGATATAATAGACAAGGCTTTAAGAGCTCAAGTAGAGTACTAAGAAAAGCAGTTTGTATTAACAGGTTTAAAAAAATTGAGAGAATAGATTTATATGAATTTTATGCCTATGCAGTCAGAAAAAAGATGCATGTTTTATTTGTGATCCATGAAATTCTTCAGGAAATCTGTGAAGAATATAGAAGGAGAAAGTTTTGTAAACCTTCTTCTTCATCAAAAGAGAATCATCTTCATCAAAACAGAAATTTTTAATATAGAATGTTTAAGAGTATGAAAATTGTCAAATAAGGGGGGCAGAGCCAAGATGGCAGAGAAGAAATACACGACTCAGTGAACGTCCTCACTCCCTCGCAACCAATTAGATAAATTAAGTCTCAAAATAAGCCCAGGACTGACAGATACCACAAGGACTGGAAGCATGACTTACCAGCTGAAGAGAATCTGGAGTTTCAACAGAGAAGGTCAGTTCCCAGGGGAGGAAGAAGAGAGACCAGCACAGACGGTGGGGTAGTGGCACACTGCGCTGGTTGCGCTGGGGAGGGCTCTGGGATCAGAGAAGCCACTGAGATAAAGGAATCTGGCACAGGCTGTTAGCTCTTCTCTGCTAATTATTTAGCAGTTCAGAAGAGAAAGCCAAAATATTTTAAAACTCAGATTAGATTTTCCCCCGATCCTGGAGGTGACTCAGCAGATCTCGGCACCAGGGGGCGTGGCCTCAGCTACCACCTGAGAATAGTTAAGAGATTGACAAGTGGGTGGATACAGCCCAAGGCAACACACACTGCCTAGCTTAGCTGGAGGGAGTGGAACTCAGCTCCAGGAAGTACCAGAGAAGTGGAACCTTTGAACTAGGGACCGCGGTTTCTGGCAGACACTTCCAGTTTGAGCACAGGGGCTTTTCACGTCACCTGCTGCAGACATCCACTCCCCACCCAGACACATAGACTGGGCTTTGTGCTGCCTTTACTGTTCAGTCTCAAATCTCAGGGAAGCCTCTAAAACACAGCGCCCTTGGGGCACAGCAGTGCTAGTCACCTCTGAGGCACTTCCAGGGAGGGGGTGGGGAACTCTCTCCCAGAGCTCTATCTTAGCTCAGGCGCAGGGGCCGCTGCATCCATCCAGTCTGGGAGGAAGCTGGTAAAGAAGTAAATAAATAATTTCCTACCCCAGGGACAGACCCCAAAAGATTTTTTTTAAGTATGAGCAAAAAAGCCAAAAAAACTATAGATTCCTTCTACACAGAGAAAGAGCGGGTATCCAACCCCGAGGAAGTTAACAGCAGAGAGACAGCAGATAACAACCTAAAGGGGAACGATTCCTGCCCCCCATCACATAACTCTCTCCTAGAAGACACTCTTAAAAAATTAAGGGAGATTGAAGAAAAATGGGGAAAGGAAAGGGAAGCTATGATAGAGAATGACAACGTCCTGAAATTGGAGTTGGAAAAAATAAAGAATTCACAGGAGATGCAGGGAAACAAAATTTATGAATTAGAAAAGGTTAAAAAAACACAGGAAAGTAGGATTTCTGAATTGGAAAAGATAAAAAAGTCTCAAGAAAATAGAATTTCTGAATTGGAAAAAGAAAATAATTCTCAAAAAAAAAATTAGGGAAATGGAAAAAAATTCAATAGAGCAAAATAATTCATTTAAAAACGAAATTGGGCATTTACAAAAAGAACTAAAAACTGTGAAAGAAGAAAATAACTACTTAAAAGTCAGGATGGAACAAATAGAAATGAATGATTCACAGAGAACCCAAGAATCAGTCAAACAAAACAAAAAAAATGAGAAGCTGGAGAACAACGTCAAATACTTACTGGGAAAATCTATAGACCTGGAAAATAGATCTAGGACAGATAATCTGTGGATTATTGGACTTCCAGAAAACTATGACCAAAAAAAGAGCCTAGATTCTATTTTACAGGAAATTATCAAAGAGAACTGTCCAGAGATAATAGAAACAGAAGGGAAAGTAGATGTGGAAAGAATTCATCGAACTTCTTCTGAAATAGACCCTAAAAAAAGAACACCACGGAATATAGTGGCTAAGCTGCAGAATTACCACACAAAGGAGAAAATCCTGCAAGCAGCTAGAAAAAAACAATTTAAATACCAAGGTGCCACAATAAGGGTCACCCAAGATCTGGCTGCTCCACATTAAAAGATAGAAAGGCCTGGAACCTGATATTCCGTAAGGCAAACGATCAAGGACTGCAACCAAGAATGAACTACCCAGCTAAGTTTAGCATCTTTTTCCATGGAAGAAGATGGTCATTCAATGAAACAGAGGAATTCTATATGTTTCTAAGAAAAAAACCAGACTTAAACAAAAAATTTGATCTACATCCACAAGACTGAAGAGAAACAGAAAAAGGTACACAGAACCCTTGAGAACTGTAACTCTGTTGTGGGTATATAAAAAGTACTCAAGGATAAATTGATTTTACTGATATAAAAGAAAAAAAGGGGGATGTAGTAAAGGGAAGGAGGTCGGTTCAGAAAAAGGGGAAGGAATGATAAAAAGAGGGAAACTACATCCCAGGAAGAGGCATAGAAAATACACCATATCTGAGGGAACTTAGTGAGGGGGAGAATCATTGTGTGAATCTTACTCTCATCAGGAGAGGCTCAAAGAGTAAATAATTAACATATTTGTTTTTTAGAGAATTTTCTCTCACCTCATTAAAAGGGGGGAGAGGGAAAAGGGAAAAGGAAACAGGAGAATAAGGTGAAGGGACTTGGATGGGAGGGGGGAGGGATCCTAAAAAAAAAAAAAAAAAGAGGGAGGATTGCGCGTCACAAGGGGGGGTCTGTAAATTAAATATAGGGGAGGGGGATCAGGGGGGTCAAGGGAAAAAGCATAATCTGGGGAATAATACGATGGCAGGAAATACAGAATTAGTAATTCTAACTGTAAATGTAAATGGGATGACACGATCCCATCAAACGGAGAGCGATAGCAGATTGGATCAAAACAGCAGAACCCTACAATATGTTGTATACAGAAACACACTTAAAGCAGGAGATACATACAGAGAAAGGAAAAGGTTGGAACAGAGCCTGTTATGCTTCAGGTAAAGCCAAAAAAAGCAGGGGTAGCTATCCTTATCTCAGATCAAGCAAAAGCAGAAGTAATCTCGTTAAAAAGATAAGGAAGGAAACTATATCCTGCTGAAAGGTAGCATAAATAATGAAGCCATATCAATACTAAACATATATGCACCAAGTGGTATAGCATCTAACTTTCTAAAGGAAAAGTTAAGAGAACTGCAAGAAGAAATAGACAGTAAAACTATAATAGTGGGAGATCTCAACCTTGCACTCTCAGATTTAGACAAATCAAACCGCAAAACAAACAAGAAAGAAATTTAAAAAGTAAATAGAACATTAGAAAAACTAGGTATGATAGACCTTTGGAGAAAACTGAATGGCAATAGAAAGGAATATACTTTCTTCTCAGCAGTTCATGGATCCTATACAAAAATAGACCATATATTTGGACATAAAGATCTCAAAATTAAATTTAGGAAGGCAGAAATAATAAATGCCTTCTTCTCAGATCACAATGCAATAAAAGCTACATTCAGTAAAAAGTTAGGGGTAAATAGACCAAAAAGTAATTGGAAACTGAATAATCTCATCTTAAAGAATGACTGGGTGAAAGAGCAAATTATAGAAACAATTAACAATTTCACCCAAGATAATGACAATGATGAGACATCATATCAAAATCTTTGGGATGCAGCTAAAGCAGTAATAAGGGGAAATTTTATATCTTTAGAGGCTTATTTGAAGAAAATAGAGAAAGAAAAGATTAACGAATTGGGCTTACAACTTAAAAGGCTAGAAAAAGACCAAATTATAAACCCCCAACCAAAAATTAAACTTGAAATACAAAAATTAAAAGGAGAAATCAATAATATTGAAAGTAAAAAAACTATTGTATTAATAAATAAAACCAAGAGTTGGTTTTATGAAAAAGTCCAATAAAATAGATAAACCTTTGGTAAATTTGATCAAAAAAAAGAAAGAGGAAAATCAAATTGATAGTCTTACAAATGAAAAGGGGATCTTTCCACCAATGAAGAGGAAATTAGAGAAATAATAAGGAGTTACTTTGCCCAACTTTATGCCAATAAATTTGATAACTTAAGTGAAATGGATGACTTCCTCCAAAAATATAGGCTCCCTAGATTAACAGAGGAGGAGATAAATTGCTTAAATAGTCCCATTTCAGAAAAAGAAATAGAACAAGCTATTAATCAACTCCCCAGGAAAAAATCCCCAAGGCCAGATGGATTCACATGTGAATTCTACCAAACATTTAAAGAACAATTAGCCCCAATGTTATATAAATTATTTGAAAAAATAGGGGATGAAGGAGTCCTACCAAACTCCTTTTATGACACAGACATGGTACTGATACCTAAACCAGGTAGATCGAAAACTGAGAAAGAAAATTATAGACCAATCTCCTTAATGAATATTGATGCTAAAATCTTAAATAAGATATTAGCAAAAAGACTTCAGAAAATCATCTCCAAGATAATACACTATGATCAAGTAGGATTTATTCCAGGAATGCAGGGCTGGTTTAATATTAGGAAAACTATTACTATAATTGACCATATTAATAATCAAATTAATAAGAACCATATGATCATCTCAATAGATGCAGAAAAAGCATTTGACAAAATCCAACATCCATTCCTACTAAAAACTCTTGAGAGTATAGGAATAAATGGACTATTCCTTAGAATAATCCGGAGCATATATTTAAGACCTTCAGTAAGGATAATACGCAATAGAAATAAACTGCAACCTTTCCCAGTAAGATCAGGAGTGAAACAAGGTTGCCCACTATCACCATTAGTATTCAATATAGTACTAGAAACGCTAGCCTCAGCAATAAGAGCTGAGAAAGAGATTCAAGGAATTAGAGTAGGAAATGAGGAAATTAAACTATCACTTTTTGCAGATGACATGATGGTATACTTAGAGAACCCCAAAGACTCTGCTAAAAAGCTACTAGAAATAATTCAAAATTTCAGCAAAGTGGCAGGATACAAAATAAATCCACATAAATCCTCAGCATTTTTATATATCACTAACAAAATGCAACAGCAAGAGATACAAAGAGAAATTCCATTCCAAACAAATGTTGAGAGTATAAAGTATTTGGGAATCCATCTACCAAAGAAAAGTCAGGAATTATATGAGAAAAACTACAAAACACTTGCCACAAAAATAAAATCAGATTTAAATAATTGGAAAGACATTCAGTGCTCTTGGATAGGCCGAGCGAATATAATAAAGATGACAATACTCCCCAAACTAATCTATTTATTTAGTGCTATACCAATCAGACTCCCAAGAAACTATTTCAATGACCTAGAAAAAATAACAACAAAATTCATATGGAAGAATAAAAGGTCGAGAATTGCAAGGGAACTAATGAAAAAAAACTCAGAGGAAGGTGGTCTAAGTGTACCTGATCTAAAGCTATATTATATAGCAGCAGTCACCAAAACCATTTGGTATTGGCTAAGAAATAGACCGGTAGATCAGTGGAACAGATTAGATACAAAGGACAAAAAAGGGTACATATATAGCAACCTAATCTTTGACAAACCCAAAGATACCAACATTAGGGATAAAAATTCATTATTCGGAAAAAACTGTTGGGAAAACTGGAAATTAGTATGGCAGAAATTAGATATGGATCCACACTTAACACCATATACCAAGATAAGATCAAAATGGGTCCATGATTTAGGCATAAAGAGGGAGATAATAAATAGATTAGAGGAACAGAGGATAATCTACCTCTCAGACTTGTGGAGGAGGAAGGAATTTATGACCAGAGGAGAACTAGAGATCATTATTGATCACAAAATAGAAGATTTTGAGTACATCAAACTAAAAAGTTTCTGTACAAATAATACTAATGCAAACAAGATTAGAAGGGAAGTAACAAATTGGGAAAATATTTTTAAAAACAAAGGTTCTGACAAAGGTCTCATATTCAAAATATATAGAGAACTGACCCTAATTTATAAGAAACCGAACCATTCTCCAATTGATAAATGGTCAAAGGATATGAACAGACAATTCTCAGAGGAAGAAATTGAAACTATATCCACTCACATGAAAGAGTGTTCCAAATCACTACTGATCAGAGAAAGGCAAATTAAGACAACTCTGAGATACCACTACACACCTGTCAGATTGGCTATGATGACAGGAACAAATAATGATGAATGTTGGAGGGGATGTGGGGAAACTGGGACACTGATGCATTGTTGGTGGTGTTGCGAAAGAATCCAGCCATTCTGGAGAGCAATCTGGAATTATGCCCAAAAAGTTATCAAACTGTGCATACCCTTTGACCCAGCAGTGCTACTACTGGGATTATATCCCAAAGAAATACTAAAGAGCGGAAAGAGACATATATGTGCCAAAATGTTTGTGGCAGCTCTTTTTGTTGTAGCTAGAAACTGGAAGATGAATGGATGTCCATCAGTTGGAGAATGGTTGGGTAAATTATGGTATATGAAGGTTATAGAATATTATTGCTCTGTAAGAAATGACCAACAGGCCTGGAGAGACTTAAATCAACTGATGCTGAGTGAAATGAGCAGAACCAGAATATCACTGTACACTTCAACAACAATACTGTATGAGGATGTATTCTGATGGAAGTGGAAATCTTCAACATAAAGAAAAACCAATTCACTTCCAGTTGATCAATGATGGACAGAGGTAGCTGCACCCAGAGAAGAAACACTGGGAAGTGAATGTAAATTGTTAGCACTAATATCTGTCTGCCCAGGTTGCATGTACCTTCGGAATCTAATGTTTATTGTGCAACAAGAAAATGATATTCACACACATGTATTGTACCTAGACTATATTGTAACACATGTAAAATGTATGGGATTGCCTGTCATCGGGGGGAGGGAATAGAGGGAGGGGGAGATAATTTGGAAAAATGAATACAAGGGATAATATTATAAATATATATATATATATAATAAAAATTTTAAAAAAATTTATTGGCATAAAGTTGGGCAAAGTAACTCCTTATTATTTCTCTAATTTCCTCTTCATTGGTGGAAAGATACCCCTTTTCATTTGTAAGACTAACAATTTGATTTTCCTCTTTCTTTTTTCTGATCAGATTTACCAAAGGTTTATCTATTTTATTGACTTTTTCATAAAACCAACTCTTGGTTTTATTTATTAATTCAATAGTTTTTTACTTTCAATATTATTGATTTCTCCTTTTAATTTTTGTATTTCAAGTTTAATTTTTGATTGGGGGTTTATAATTTGGTCTTTTTCTAGCTTTTTAAGTTGCAAGCCCAATTTGTTAATCTTCTCTTTCTTTATTTTCTTCAAATAAGCCTCTAAAGATATAAAATTTCCCCTTATTACTGCTTTAGCTGCATCCCACAGATTTTGGTATGATGTCTCATCATTGTCATTATCTTGGGTGAAATTATTAATTGTTTCTATAATTTGCTCTTTCACCCAGTCATTCTTTAAGATGAGATTATTCAGTTTCCAATTACTTTTTGGTCTATTTACCCCTACCTTCTTACTCAATGTAGCTTTTATTGCATTGTGATCTGAGAAGAAGGCATTTATTATTTCTGCCTTCCTACATTTAATTTTGTGATCTTTATGTCCTAATATATGGTCAATTTTTGTATAGGATCTATGAACTGCTGAAAAGAAAGTATATTCCTTTCTATTGCCATTCAGTTTTCTCCAAAGGTCTATCATACCTAGTTTTTCTAATGTTCTATTTACTTTTTTAATTTCTTTCTTATTTGTTTTGTGGTTTGATTTGTCTAAATCTGAGAGTGCAAGGTTGAGATCTCCAACTACTACAGTTTTATTGTCTATTTGTTCTTGCAATTCTCTTAACTTTTCCTTTAGAAAGTTAGATGTTATACCTCTTGGAGCATATATATTTAGTATTGATATGGCTTCATTATTTATGCTACCTTTCAGCAGGATATAGTTTCCTTATCTCTTTTAACTAGATCAACTTCTGCTTTTGCTTGATCTGAGATAAGGATAGCGACCCCTGCTTTTTGGGCTTTGCCTGAAGCATAATAGATTCTGCTCCAACCTTTTACCTTTACTCAGTATGTATCTCCCTGCTTTAAATATGTTTCCTGTAAACAACATATTGTAGGGTTCTGATTTTTGATCCAGTCTGCTGTCGGTCTCCGTTTGATGGGAACGTTCATCCCATTCACATTTACAGTTAAAATTACTAATTCTGTATTTCCAGCCATCATAATATCCCCAGATTATGCTTTTTCCCTTGACCCCCCTTGAACCCCTTCCCCGATATTTAATTTCTAGACCCCACTTGTGATGTGCAGCCCTCCCTTTTTTTAGTATCCCTCCCCCCTCCCTCCAAGTCCCTTCCCTCATTCTCCTTTTCCTTTTCCCTTTTGTTCTTCCCCCTTTTAATGAGGTGAAAGAGAATTCTCTGAAAAACAAATATGTCAATTATTTACTCTTTGAACCTCTTCTGATGAGAGGAAGATTCACACAATGTTTCTCCACCTCTCTAAATTCCCTCAGATATGGTGTATTTTCTATGCCTCTTCCTGGGATGTGGTTTCCCTCTTTTTATCACTCCTTCCCCTTTTTCTGACACTACCCCCTTCCCTTTACTACACCCCCCTTTTTTTCTTTTATATCAGTAAAATCAAATTATCCGTGCGTACTTTCTATATATCCACAACAGAGATACAGTTCTCAAGGGTCCTGTGTACCTCTTTCTTTTTCTCTTCAGTCTTGTTGATGTAGATCAAATTTTTTGTTTAAGTTTGGTTTTTTTCTTAGAAACATATGGAATTCCTCTATTTCATTGAATGACCATCTTCTTCCATGGAAAAAGATGCTAAACTTAGCTGGGTAGTTTATTCTTGGTTGCAATCCTTGATCTTTTGCCTTTCAGAATATCAGGTTCCAGGCCCTTCTATCTTTTAATGTGGAGGCAGCCAGATCTTGTGTGACCCTTATTGTGGCACCTTGGTATTTAAATTGTTTTTTTCTAGCTGCTTGCAGGATTTTCTCCTTTGTGTGGTAATTCTGCAGCTTAGCCACAATATTCCAAGGTGTTCTTTTTTAGGGTCTATTTCAGAAGGAGTTCAATGAATTCTTTCAACATCTACTTTCCCTTCTGTTTCTATTATCTCTGGATAGTTATCTTTGATAATTTCCTGTAAAATAGAATCTAGGCTCGTTTTTTTGGTCACAGTTTTCAGGAAGTGCAATGATCCGCAGATTATCTCTCCTCGATCTATTTTCCAGGTCTATAGATTTTCCCAGTAAGTATTTGACGTTATTCTCCAGCTTTTCATTTTTTTTTGTTTAACTGATTCTTGGGTTCTCAATGAATCATTCATTTCTATTTGTTCCATCCTGAATTTTAAGGAGTTATTTTCTTCATTCACAGTTTTTAGTTCTTTTTTTTGTATATGCCCAATTTCGTTTCTGTGATTTTTTAACCTTTTCTAATTCACAAATTTTATTTCCCTGCATCTCATGTGAATTCTCTATTTTTTCCAACTCCAATTTCAGAATGTTGTTATTCTCTATCATAGCTTCTCTTTCTTTTCCCCATTTTTCTTCAAACTCTCTTAATTTTTTAATAGTCTCTTCTAGGAGAGAGTTATGTGATGGGGGGCAGGTATTGTTCCCCTTTAGGCTGTTATCTGCTGACTCTCTGCTCTTAACTTCCTCGGGGTTGGATACCCGCTCTTTCTCTGTGTAGAATGAGTTAATGGTTCTTTTTTGCTTTTTACTCATACTTAAAAAATCTTTTGGGGTCTGTCCTTGGGGTAGGAAATTATTTATTTATGTATTTAACAGTTTCTTCCATGACCAGATGGATGCAGCGGCTCCTGGGCCTGAGCTAAGAGAGAGCTCTGGGAGAGAGTTACCCTCCCCCTCCCTGGAAGCACTTCAGAGGTGATTAGCAGCCCTGCACTTTGAGGGCGCTGTGTGTCCTAGCAACTTTCCTGAGGTTTAAGACTGAACAGTAAGGGCCACACAAAGCCCAGCCTATGCGTCCCGGTGGGGCGTGGATGTCAGCAACTGATGTGAAAAGCCCCTGCGCTCAAACTGGAAGTGTTTGCCCTGAACCCGCGGTCCCTAGTTCAAAGGTTCCACTTCTCTGGGACTTCTGGGGATGAGTTCCACAGCCTCCAGCAGAGCAAGGCACTATGAGTTTCCGCCTGCTTTTCAGTCTCTTTACTACCCCCAGGTGAAAGCCCAGACAGCCTAAGTCAGCCACACCCACAGTGCCAAGATCTGCTGAGTCACTTCAGGGTTGGGGTGGTTCTAGTATTTGGCTTATATTTTAAAGTGGCTTAATTTCTCTTCTGAACTGCTGTTTTATAAGCAGAGAAGAGCTACCAGCCTGTGCCAGATTCTTCTATCTCAGTGGCTTCTCTGATCCCAGAGCCCTCCCCAGCGCAATCGGCACAGTGTGCCAGCTCCCAACCGTCTGTGCTGGCCTCTTTTTTTTTTCTCCCCTGGGAACTAACCTTTTCTGTTGAAACTCCAGATTCTCTTCAGCTGGTAAGTCGTGCTTCCAGTCCTTGTGGTTTCT
Source organism: Sminthopsis crassicaudata (assembly GCF_048593235.1). Taxonomy (NCBI): domain Eukaryota; kingdom Metazoa; phylum Chordata; class Mammalia; order Dasyuromorphia; family Dasyuridae; genus Sminthopsis; species Sminthopsis crassicaudata. Next base: position 517,242,055 of record NC_133618.1, read on the forward strand.
ATCAGTCCAGCGTTATTTCTGAGGCTGATTTATCTAATTGGTAGTGAGGGAAGAAGAGAGCTCATAAAATCGTTTGTATCTTCTCTGCCATCTTGGCTCCGCCCCCTGCCCTATCAACTTTCGATGGTACTTGCCGTGCCTACCATGGTGACCATGGGTGAAGGGGAATCAGGGTTCGATTCTGGAGAGGGAGCCTTTGGCATAAAAAAATAGTGCATTACATTTACATGTCACAATTTATTTACCAATTTCTCCAAATAATGAAAATATTCTTTTTTTTCAGGTCTTTGATACTACAAAAGTATTGCTATAATTATGATGTATATGCTAAGATTTCTTTTTTTATTGACCTCCTTGCATTAAATGCATAGCAGTAAGACTCAAAATCAGAAGGTTTGGGTATTTTAATTGCTTTCTTTGCATCATTCCAAATTGATTCCCAGGTTGCTTAGATGAATTTATCATTGCTCCACCAATCTATTAATGTGTTTCTCCACAACTTTTCTAGGAAATATACTGTTTTATAAACTATACCTCATTTTTTTAATTTACATTTTCTGTTATTTAGTATTATTCAGTAACCAAAAGAATACTACTCCTAACTAGAGAGCCAACTGAAGTCATCAGGAAGAATTTATCACTGAACACAGAAATGATTTCAATATGTGTGTTTGTGATAATAACAAAGATGGAGGATGAAGAGAAAGAACTAGAAAAAGGAAGATACAATACAATATTTCATTAGTGTTGCTACATCTTCCACTGATGCAGGTTACAATCCCTCTATAATATAGCATGAATTTTTTCTTACTTTTGCATAAAATAAAATCATTGCTACAAATCTTTCTCTCCAGACATATCTTGGATGCCACTCATATGACAAACATGCAATCTTCTCTTGGGTTCAAATGCATATACTTTTCAACTTTGTAAATCTTGTTAAAACTCATATACCACTAACTTTAGAACCCAGGGTATTCTCCACACTATGATGATCTGTGGAGGTGTGATAATAAAATTAATAATATAAAGTTAGCCATGGAGTAGTTTATTAATAAATCTTTGTTTTTAATTTCCATTAACTTGGATAATAAGGAATTTTACTAGATAATACATTCTATTTCTAAGACTGCAATAAATGGGATTAGGATAATTCATCATACTTCAACATTACTGTTTTAGCTGCAGCCTGATCATGATGTAAGAATAGAAACCACAATACTAAATACTGATGTTATAATGTAACACTTTTAAATTACTTACATTTATTGTGGTCTAATTAGATTTTCTCCAGTTTGAAGATGTTGAGATTGCTAAACATAGTTTAATTAGCACTATGACATTATTAAAGATTTGTACTTTTCCTGATATCCTGTCTACCTAGTATATAATTATCAACTTGTTAACTATGATGATCCTTCTATTTAAAATGAAAGAAAGAAGGAAAAAGGAAAAGAGAAAAGAAGCAAGGAAGGAAGAGAGGGTAGGAAGGAGAGAAGGAAGAAAGGAAGGAAGGGAGGAAGGAAGAAGAAAAAGGAAGAAAGGAAGAAAGAATTTTATCTGGTTTATTTTTTTCCTTTTTACTCTCTTGACTTTTGCTAATTAAACATTTGTTTTCATTTGTTACTTAATTATCCAAGTTTTTATCCTCAGATTGTTTTTTAACTTTTCTCTAATATACCACGGACTGTTAAAGACAATTAAAAATTTTACATTGATACTTTTCAACAAATGCTTTTAAAGAGGTTTAATAATTTGTCATGTTTCCTTACTTTATCACATTATGCTAATTTTTCTTAGAAAATGGGCACATCTATTAAAGAATGCTAAGTTACTTAATCTTCATCTCATTGATATACTGTGACTGTCTTTGCTGTTACTTTCTGATTATGAATAAATAAAATATTGTTTTCATTTTTCTTTTCATCCTGTTTTCTTATCTACTCTAAACCACATTGTATTTTGGATTCTAATCTTGACTTTTTTCTTTCTTTTTTTTTTTTTTCTTTGAAGAGATGGTGACCTCTGTAATTTGTCCTTTTCAGCAGCAAATTATCCCGTGAGATTTGTAGTCATTAAACACTATATATTTAAATCATGTGGGTACAGGATTTCATCTTACAATGACAAAGAAAGGACACATTTTCCAAGGCCAAGAAAACCAGTTCAGCTGCACCCTGAGTCAGACAACATATCCATACAAAACTGCAGAAGACTTCAGAAACGTCATAACAAAGCCTTCAAAAATGAGATAATGTACATTTTATGTTTCTGTGTCCATATCTTCATGATGCAGTGGACCAGCTATCCAGGGACTGTCTTGTCAAAGACATTGGGGTAATTTGCCATTTCCTTCACTGGCGGATCCTTTTGTCAGAAAGTCAAGTTAAAGTGACTTGCCCAGAGTCGCACAGTTAAGATTCTGAGGCTGAATTTGAACTCAGGTCTTGCTTATTCCAGCACTCTATCCTCTGAGCTACCCACTATCTCAGTAGTAATAACTACAAAAGTTCTATATAAATGTGAGTAGTAATTTAGTTCAAAAAAAAAAGATTAATCACTTGAGCACAGAAGTTCTGAGCAGGAATAGAACTAAAGAAGTTGGTTTTCCACACCAAGTCCACTACTAGTATGGTGAATCCTTGAGACTGGGAGACCACCAAACTACTTAAGGAGGGATAAACTCACCCAGATCAGAAATGGAGCAAGTCAAAGCTTCCATGGAGATCAGGAATGAAATCAGTCTTGTGAATGGCTGCTGTATTTCTAGTTTGAGCAAAATAGGAAGAGCCAGGATTCAAAACAATCAGTTCAATAAATATTACTAAGCCCCTACAATATATATGGTTTGGGACTAAGCACCAGGAACACTAAAATAGTTATAACAGACAATGCTCTCAAGGAGCCAGTAATTCAATAGGAAGACAGAATCAGAATTTCATTAGTCTCAAGGGTTTTCTATTTCAAAGTGGCTTGAAGTCCTCTTCCACCTCTGAGAGTGAAGTCCCTGTGACTGGTGATGATGTCATTGGTGGTGAGTTCCTCGGGGTTAAAACCTTAGTGCCTACAGAAATAGGCATGGTTCTGTAGACTTTGGTCAGGTTTGTTCTATTTTTTCCTCAATAATACTTTCTAGATATTTTCTAAACTTAGATCATATGAAGATTTGGAACTGCCAGATAGAACTGGAAGTCATCCTACTTGACACTAAAGTATTGCACAGAATAGTATAAGAGAAAGAGCACAGAGAATTTGGTTCAAGTAATACTTGAATCATTGAATAAATGCCAATTATTTATACTTCAGTTTCCTCAAGTGTAAAATGTATTGGCTTACAAGACCTCTAAAGTTCTTTCCAACTCTAAAGTATGATTCTATGAGCAATAATTAGGAGTCATTTTGCCTAACTTTATGCCAATAAATTTGATAACCTATGTGAAATGGATGAATACCTAAAAATATAGATTGCCCAGATTAACACAGGAGAAAGTAAATTGCTTGAATAGTCCCTTAGTCTAGAAAAAGAAATAGAACAAGCTATTTATCAACTCCCTAAGAAAAAATCCCCAGGACTAGATGGATTTACATGTGAATTCTACCAAACATTTAATGAACAAGTAATTACAGTGCTATATAAACTATTTGAAAAAAACAGGGAATGAAGGACTCCTACCAACTTCTTTTATGATATAGACATGGTACTAATACCTAAACTACGTAGGATAAAAACAGAGAAGGAAAATTATAGACCAATCTCACTAATGAATACTGATGTAAAAATCTTAAAAAAAAAAATATTAGCAAAGAGATTATAGAAAATCATCTGCAGGATAATATACCATGGGATTTATATCAGAAATGCAGGGCTGGTTCAATATTAGGAAAACTATTAGCATAATTGATTATATTAATAACCAAATTTACAAAAATCATATGATCATCTCAATAAATACAAGAAAAGCATTTGATAAAATCCAAAACCCCTTCCTATTAAAAACACTAGAGAATTTAGGAAGAAATGGACTTTTCCTTGAAATAGTCAGTAGCATTTATTCAAAACCATCATTAAGCTTCATATATAATGAGGATAAACTGGAATCATTTCTAAACAAGGTTGCTCACTATTACCATTACTATTCAATATTGTATTAGAAATACTAGCTTTGGCAATAAGAGATGAAAAAGTGATTAAAGGAATTAGAATAGGTAATGAAGAAACCAAATTATCACTCTTTGCAGATGATATGATGGTATATTTAGAGAACCCCAGAGAATCTATTAAAAAGCTATTAGAAACAATCCACAACTTTAGCAAAGTTGCAGGATACAAAATAAATCCACATAAATCATCAGCATTGTTATACATAATTAACAAAATCCAATAGCAAGAGATAAAAAGAGAAAATCCATTTATAATAACTGTCAATAATATAAAATATTTGGGAATCTATCTGCCAGTGAAAGTCAGGAACTATATGAGTAAAACTACAGAACACTTTCCACACAAATAAAATCAGATCTAAACAATTAGAAAAATATTAAGTGCTCTTGGATAGGTCGAGCAAATATAATAAAGATGACAATACTACTTAACCTAATCTATTTACTTAGTGCTATAACAATCAAACTCCCAAAAAATTATCTTATTGACCTAGAAAAAATACCAACAAAATTCATCTAGAAGAAAAATAGGTCAAGAATTTTGAGGAAACTAATGAAAAAAAAATCAAATTAAGTTAGCCAAGCTGTACCTGATCTAAAACTATATTATAAAGTCGCAGTTATTAAAACCATTTGGTACTGGCTGAGAAATAGACTAGTTGATCACTGGAATAGATTAAATTCACAAGACAAAATAGTCAATAACTATAGCAATCTAGTAATTGACAAACCCAAAGATGCCAGCTTTTGGGATAAGAATTATTTGATAAAAACTGCTTGGAAAATTAGAAACTAATATGGCAGAAACTAGACATTGATTCACACGTAACACCATATACCAAGATAAGGTCAAAATGGGTTTATGATCTAGAAATAAAAAATGAGATTATAAATAAATTAGAAGAACATAAGATAATTTACCTCTCAGACCTGTGGAGTGTAAAGGTCTGAAACTCCAAAAAGTCATGCTTGAATCACACAACCAAGCAAAACTACTGTTTTTACTATAGTTCGGCCCTCCAACAGTCTGAGGGACAGTAAACTGGCCCCCTATTTTAAAAGTTTGAAGACCATTGGTGTAGATAATATCCCAGTCACTAATACAGGTAGAAAATGTGTGACTTTATCAACCAGGAGAAGTAGTAGCACCAGGTTTATTGTTACAGACTCCTAATAAGCAATCTGGTGATAGTTGCCCAGATTCTGATTCCAAGCAACAAAATCCAGGAATCTACTAGACAGCAGCAGTTACAGCTGATCATTCTATGCTCATTGTCTATATAAATTGCAAACTATTAGAAGGATTGGTAAACACAAGTGCACATCAAACAGTCGTTAGAGGTGCCAACTGGCCCAATCACTAGCCAAAGATTAAGACAGACACCTACATGTCTGGTGTAGAAGGATCAGTAGCAGCTGAAGTTAGTGCTACCCCTTTGAGATGGACTTTTGAAGGCAAAACAAGAGTTTTTACTCCTTTTATAGTTGAAAAAAGCCCCATCAATCTGTGGGGAAAAACCATTTTACAACAATTAGGATTACAAATGAGTACTTTGGTTTTTTTAGGCAGGGCTCCTGTTGAAGGCTTGTCAACACTTTCACCTGTTCCTATCCAATGGAAAACTGATACACCAGTGTGGATAGAACAGTGAGAGGCCCTTAGGTAGCAATAAAATTCAGGCCTTACTAGATGTAGTACAGGAGCAATTTGACCAAGGACATTTACAACCTTCTCTAAGTCCTTGGAATTCCCCAGTATTTGTTATAAAAAAGAAATCTGGAAAATGGAGGATGTTGACTGATTTAAGAAAGATAAATGAACAGATGGAAACTATGGGAACTCTTCAATCTGGACTACCATCTCCTGCTCAATTGCCTAGAGAATGGCCTCTGTGGGTTATAGACATTAAGGATTGTTTCTATTCTATTCCTCTAGATAAGGAGGATATGAAAAGATTTGCCTTTTCAGTGCCCAGCATTAACTTAGCTGAGCCTTATAAAAGATATGAAGTGACAGTTTTGCCACAGGGAATGAAAAACAGCCCTACTATATGTCAAATGTATGTTGCTGCTGCTCTTACTCCAGTAAGAAAAGCATTTCCAAAAGTAATGTTATTACATTACATGGATGATATATTGGAATGTGCACCTGAGGAACAAATGTTAGAAGCATGTCTATAAAAGACCATAGGAACACTAATGAAATATAAATTGTATATAGCTTCAGAAAAAAATCAAAGACATGCTCCTTTTCAATATTTAGGATATGAAGTATACTCTAAGGTGCTTACAGTTCAAAAACTTTCCTTAAGAACAGAGAAGCTAAACACCTTACATGACTTTCAGAAATTGATAGGAGATATCCAATAGATGTATCCAGTGTTAGGCTTGACTACCTATCAATTGCAACCATTGTATGAAATTTTTAAGAGGAGATAGTGCTTTAAACTCACATCAGCTTACAAAAGAAGCTCAAGAGATTTTGAGAGAAGTTGAACTGGCTTTATCCAATGTGGTTGAAAGAGTCACTCAAAAACTCTTAGAAATATCAGTTTTGCTATATAAGAAGCACTCACAGCAGTCCTTCATCAAGGAGACAGTGTGATAGAGTGGGTGAACCTCCCAGCACAATCAGACCAAAGTCTTACTCCTTACCCAGTGCTTGTGGCTAGAATTTTATTAAAGGCCATTAAGTGAGCAGTACAATTATCTGGGATAAGACCTGACAAGATATAAACCTTTTATACTAATGCACAAATTAATGTATGATGTGAAACCATCCCAGAGTGGCAAATTTTATTAGCCATGGTTCCAAATTTTACACATGGGTCTCCATTAAAGATAACCAGACTATTACATAATTGGCGATGGATTCTTGAAGAAAAGGTTTCTAAAGTTCCTCTTAAAGGACCAAATATCTTTACATAAACATCCAAACATAATATTTGTGATGTATACTCTCTTGACTTAACTATAAAGAGAGTAGTCAGAAGTCCTTTTCAGTCCACTCAGCTGAATGAATTGTATGCATTCTAGCTCTTATTTATTATTTTTAAATATATTTTGGTTGCTGAAGGAGGCGTGTGTGTGATTGTTATTTACATACCCTCCTTCTAGGACTTCTGTAAATCTTTTACAATGCCATATTGTTTGTTATATCACTACTTGGATGTACAATTGATGTTTGTTACACCACATTGAGCCTGCACCGGCTGTGGGAAGAGTCATCATTAATAGCCTGTGCTTTATTGCTATGTGCTTGTGTAATATCTCCCTTGCTGATGGGTTTGTGCAAATCTGTTTCTAGTAAGACCCTTCAGCCCAGAAACCCACTAACAATATCTGGCTTGACTCCCTACTTCCCTTTGGTGTTTGTCACATCTCTTTTCCTGAGAAGTCAGGGAGGCCATGATCATCTTTTTAGTGTTTTCACTTCCCTTCCTAAGAAGTCAGGGGGGATATTTTAATCATTACCCCCTCCTTTTTGGGGTTTTCATCTCCCTGAGAAATCAGGGATGGTGTGACCACCTGTGTTCTAAAACAAAAGAAAGTGGGAGATGTAAAGGGCTAAAACTCTTAAAAAGTGTGTAATCAGACAACCAAGCACTTAAAGCTGATTACCTATTCAATATAAGACAATGACTCTATTAGCATATGTTTGGGAAAATAGCTCTTCTCACTGTGTGGCGCTGGCTCAATGTTTGGGGTATACTTATAATCTTAGGCAAAGATGAGAGGGTGGGGTGACAGAGACCAGAGATTCACAGGAAAAGGAGGAGAAAGGTGGAGATTCTGGACTCCAGAATCAAGAAGAGATCTTTGGCTAAACTCCTAGCAGTTTGCCTGCTTCTCCCCCTAAAGACCAAGGACTTTTACTTATACTGACTCTGGCTGATCTGACTCTGGCTGATCCTGAGGCCTCCAGGGAGCTAGCACAGACCTAACATAGAGGAGGAAGAAATTTGTCAACCAAAGAAGAACTAGAAATCATCATTGATCACAAAATAGAAAATTTCTAAGTTAAAAAGTTTTTTTACACAAAACCAATGCCGATAAGATTAGAAGGGAAGCAATAAACTGGGAAAACATTTTTATATTCAAAGGTTCTGATAAAGACCTCATTTCCAAAATATATAGAAAATTGATTGAAATTTATAATTGTTCAAGCCATTAACCAATTGATAAATGGTTAAAGGATATGAACAGACAATTTTCAGATGAAGAAATGGAAACTATTTCTAGTCAGATGAAAAGATACTCCAAATCATTATTGATCAGAGAAATGCAAATTAAGACAACTCTGAGATATCACTACATACCTGTCAGATTGGCTAGAATGACAGGGAAAGATAATGAAGAATGTTGGAGGGGATGTGGGAAAACTGGGACAGTTGGAACTGTGAACGAATCAACCATTCTGGAGAACAATTTGGAACTATGCTCAAAAAGTTGTCAAAGTGTACATACCCTTTGATGCAGCAGTGCTACTACTGACTTATATCCCAAAGAGATCTTAAAGAAGGGAAAGGGCTCTGTATGTGCAAAAATGTTTGTGGCAGCCCTTCTCATAGTGGCAAAAAAAATGGAAACTGAGTGGATGCCCATCAATTGGAGAATGGCTGAATAAAATGTGGTATGTGAATGTATATGAATAAAAACAATGTTATTATTGTTTTGTAAGAAATGCCCAGCAGGATGATTTCAGAGAGGTCTGGAGAGACTGACATGAATTGATGCTAAGGGAAATAAGCAGAACCAGGAGATCATTATACACAGCAACAATAAGAGTATATGATGGATGTGGTTCTCTTCAACAATGAGATGATTCAAACCAGTTCCAATTGTTCAGTAAAGAAGAGAATCAACTACAGCCAGAGAGAGAACTATGGGAAATTAGTGTAAACCACAACATAGTATTTTCACTCTTTCTGTTATTGTTTGCTTGCATTTTTCTTTTCCTTCTCAGGTTTTTTTTCTTTCTTTGTAGATCCAATTTTCCTTATGCAGCAAGATAACTATATAAATATGTGTATATATTTATACATATATATATATGTTGAATTTAACATATACTTTAACATATTTAATATGTATTGTAACATGTAATATATATTAATATATTTAATCAGCTATCTAGGGGAAGGGGTGGGAGGAAGGAAGGGAAAAGTTGGTAACAGAAGGTTTTGCAAAGGTCAATGATGAAAAATTACCCATGCATATGTTTTGTAAATAAAAAGCTATAATTAATAAAAAAAAAAAGTGTGATTCTATGACAACCATCTTGTTGATTATTGGTGACCATGTGGTCTGCTTTCATACTAATGTTTATCATGTCTTTGTGGTCCACATCTATAATGATGATGCAGTTGACCATGAACATAACAAGGACCCAAGGGATGACTTTTGGGTCATGGTACCCCAGGGTTCATCAATGAAGTATTTAAAAGAATTTAAGAAAACCACTCTACTAAAAAATTCTTTAAAAATATAATTTAGCATCAAACCAACTTGTATTTTCATTTTAAATACTAGATTTTTGATTCCAGTAAGGACATATGTACTATATATTACTATATAGAGAGTAATGCAGGGAGAAGAGAAAGTATACTCATTGATACAATAATGTCATTAGTAGCCCTCTATCTCAAAGTATCCAAATTAAAAGAACAGCCCTTATGTACAAAAATTCTCATAGCAACTCTTTTTTGGTAGCAAAGAACTAGAAATTAAAGGAGTATTCAATAATAGAAGTGTTGCTGAACAAATATGAACATAATAAAATACTATTTGTTTTAAGAAATAATTAAAAGTGGGCAGCTAGGTAGCACAGTAGATAAGCATCAGCTCTAAATTCAGGAGGACCTGAGTTCAAATGTGATCTCAGACACTTAAACACTTCCTAACTTTGTGACCCTGGGCAAGTCACTTAACCCAAACTGCCTCGAAAGAAAGAAAGAAAGAAAGAAAGAAAGAAAGAAAGAAAGAAAGAAAGAAAGAAAGAAAGAAAGAAAGAAAGAAGGAAAGAAGGAAGAAAGAAGGAGAAAGAAGGAGGAAAGAAGGAAGGAAGGAAGGAAGGAAGAAAGAAAGAAAGAAAGAAAGAAAGAAAGAAAGAAAGAAAGAAAGAAAGAAAGAAAGAAAGAAAGAAAGAAAGAAAGAAAGAAAGAAAGAAAGAAAGAAAGAAAGAAGAAAGAAAGAAAGAAAGAAAGAAAGAAAGAAAGAAAGAAAGTAAGAAAGAAAGTAAGAAAGAAAGAAAGAAAGAAAGAAAGAAAGAAAGAAAGAAAGAAAGAAAGAAAGAAAGAAAGAAAGAAAGAAAGAAGAAAGAAAGAAGAAAGAAAGAAAGAAAGTAAGAAAGAAAGAAGGGAAGGGGAGGGAGGGAAGGAGGGAGGAAGTGAATGGAGCCAGGAGAACAATTTAGTACTATAATGTCAATAAGATAAATAAGAAAATAATTAAATACCCAAGTTAACTGTGTTTTGTTCATTGTTTTGTAACCACAACAAATTAGTACATAGGATGCTCTGTACAGCAACTTAACACAATAAAGACTGAAAATTTGAAGTGTTCCCATGGCAATGCTGAAGATAGTTCAGTCTCTAGTATTTGGAATTTAGGCTGCAGTCTTGGTGATTTAGATGATCGCTCTCGGGGCAGGAAGCATAGGACATGCTCTAACCAAATTTGAACTGGAGAATGGTGACTTGACCCAGGTAGAAGTAGATAAATTGTTTTCAAAAGAGCAATTTTGAAAAAAAATTAAGAATTTCCATCATTGTGGAAGTGGATATCTTCAACATAGAGAAGAGCTAATCCAATTCCAATTGATTAATGATGGACAGAATCAGCGGCATCCAGAAAAGGAACACTGGGAAATGAGTGTAAACTGTTATTTTTACCTTCTGAATCCAATTCTTCCTGTGCAACAAGGAATTCGGTTCTACACACATATATTGTATCTAGAATATACTGTAATATATTTAACATGTATAAGACTGCCTGCCATCTGGGGGAGGGGGTTGGGAGAGGAAGGGAAAAAATCTGAACAGAAGTAAGTGCAAGGGATAATGTTGTAAAAAATTACCCATGCATATGTACTGTCAAAAAAAAGTTATAATTATAAAATAAAATAAAAATTAAATTAAAAAAAAAAAAGAATTTCCATTAATGCAGTAAAGATTCTTGAGGACTAATGAAATTTGCTATTTAACTTCTGACTGGCACAGTGGGTAGAGTGAAGGACTTAGAGGCAGGAAAATTAAGTTTCTTGAGTCCAAATCTGTCCTCAGACACTTCCTAACTATGTAACTCTGGGCATGTCACTTAATCCAGTTTGCCTCAATTTTCTCATTTGTAACATGATCTAAAAAAGGAAATGGCAAATCACTCTGATATCTTTGCAAAGAAAACTCTAAGTCACAAAGAATCAGATGTAATTTAAAAGCCTGAATGACAAAAGACTTTTGATAGAGAAGTGATGCACTAAATACAAAGAATGACATATATATGCATATGTATTATATACGGTCAATATTGGAATTAATTTCTCCCAATAAATATTTGCTACAAAAGTCTTGGGTTTTTTTTTTCTTTTTTTCAGTAGGAGGAGGTAATAAATACTGATTAATTACAAAATAAAATTTAATTAAAATTAATTTGAGATTCTTGAAACCAGGAACTGTTTTTGCTATTCTTTATGTTTCCATAACTTTTCATAATGCCTGGCACATCGTAAGCACTTAATAAATGGTTGCTGATTAACTTTTTTCAGTCATGAAATTCCCTGATGAAATCTATTATGCTACTTTTAAAGGAATTCAATTTACTTGATTACACAAAATTATAATAAAGATTTAATAATTCTTCTCCCCCCAACAGTTGTGGAATTAAATGGAAAGAAGAAAAAGTATACTCTTGTAGTTGAAAAAAATGCTTAAAAATAATCAATACTTGCTAAATAAATAAATAAATACAAGTCACAGTAAGAACAATAATATAATGATCATCTAGGACACACTTAACAACTCTGATCAATACAAAACTCTAAGACAATTCAAAAGAACTGATGAACTACCTCCAGAGATATCGCTGATGAACTCTGAATGAAAATTGAAATATATTTTTACCTTTTTCTTGCATTTTTTACAACACAGTTAATATGGAAATGTGTTTTGCATGACTTCATATGTAAAATTGTTGTCATATTTTTTGCTTTCTCAATGAGTAGGGAAGGGGATGGAGAGACAGAAAAATTTTCAATGCATATTAAAAGTAAATAAATACTGACTTTTAAAAAATTGAAAATCAAATTTAAAAAATAAGTACAAGTGTTGTTTGTACTCTAAACTCTTGTGCCTTAAAGCAAAGCTCCATTTATCCTTTCCTAGTTATACCTCTGATTATTTTTTTACTATCTTTCTTCATATTTGTACACAGAGATGTAAGAATGTAAAATTACAAAATGGCAAATACATGAAAGATTAATAATATATTCATGAGAATAGTGCTAGTTAAGGAAGAGTTTAAAGCTCAAAGAATTATGGGATTATAGACCTAGAACTAGGGATCTATCAGAAGTCATTTAATTCTACTACTTCAGGAAGTTGAGAGATTTAGGGTCTTTCCTTAGTTGCACAGCTAGAAAATACCATTAGTAGAAATCAAGCCAGGCTGGTAGTTGAAAAAGGACATAGAAACAAGAATCATTCTGAAGCGGGAATGCAGGACTTGAGCCACAAGCTTATATGTGAAACCTCCCTTACCTGTGATTTACTGAATGAATGTCCCAGAAAAAGACAAAAAACATGACAGTAGCACAATGAATAGGAAGCATTCCTATTGAAGAATATTTTAATAGAGTTCTTTTTCTCATGTTTAAGAAAGAATTGCTCCTATGATATAAATAGTTTAACTCCCAAACTCCAGGTCTGGTTACCCAGATAAAACATTGTAAGGGGTGCTCTATCAGGAGAAATCAGCTTTGAACATGATGAATATAAACTGTCTCAGCCTGTGCCAAATCATAATTCAGTTCGGGTTTTGGATGCCTGTATGTGTGTATGTCTGCAAAATTAATCTGAGAAAATATCCAAATAGAATCACTGTTTAACATAGAATGCTATCCTCTGCGAGTTTCAAAGACTAAGTATTAAGGTTAAGGTTATATCAAACAATAAGAATGTACTTTGGGGAGGAAAAAAATGATTAAAGCAAATCTCCCAGACTGGCAATTTAAATCGATTTAATTTAAATCAAATCCATCCTAAATATAGTCAATTCCTGAGTAACTGTGAGTGGATTATCCAAACTGCAAATTATTTATGTATTGGAGACACTGTGATGGAGCTGGAAATGTTGTGCTAGAGCTTCAGTCCTATTTTATGGCTTTTTATCCTTTGTTAAATGTAACATAAATACTCTCAGATTATTCACAGACATTCATTCATTAGGTAAAAGAAGGCAACTGTCAGGGGCCCAAGTTTCAGAATAGACAACATCTGGAACTGCCCAGGAAGCAACAGAGCTGAGGGGAGCTAGTATAACCAACAGGTCCTAATGAAAGGTCTGAGAAGCTCACATATTTACAGTTGACAGGACTTTGAAGCTAGCTACCTGGCCACAACCCCTTCCCTCCTTCCATTCCTACTGGCCCCTAAGGCTATAGCTCATATTTCTATGACAAACTCTTTCTTTCTTTTTTTTTCAATTATTTCTTTGATGTTCATGTTAACTATATTTCCTTGGTATAAAAATATTTAGAAAAAATAAGGAACTTTGGAGTTTGACTGAGGCCCTCACACCCATTAGGGATTCATTTACTCTTCAAAACACATTCATTAATGAATTCAATGACTTAATTTGAAATAATGACAACAATAACAAATCTAACCTAAACTTTAATTATAATGACCAAGCATGGCCCTGAAGAAGATCTATGAGAATGAATGAACCTCCATTCCTTCTTCAAAGGAGTGAAAGGGTAAACTAGGGTGTGGAAACCTCCTATAGCAAAACATTGGACTTGGATACTGTTTTGATTAGTTTAGCTGAACTGTTTTTCCTCCTCCCCTCTTTCTTTTCTATATATTATAAGAAATGGCTCTGGAGGAGGCTGGGGGAGGTAATTTATTGGGAAATTAAGGTGATGTAAGAGCAAAGAATATGAAAGACATTTTAAAATACATGAAAATGTATGTTTTTTTAAAATATTGATTTTGTATAATTGCTTTGTTAGGTACTGGAATATAAAAATGATGAAAAACACATGTACCTACTGTCCCAGAGCTTAGCATTCTATAGGGGTCTTTAACCTAGGGCCTGTAAATTTTAAGTATATGCATAATACATATGCATATACATACATTTATATGCACATATACTTAAATGTGTATAGGTATATACATATATACACAATACACATATATTCATGTGTATATAAATATATATACATACATATATACTCATACATATATTATATATATATATATCCCAATAGCTGCATTCTAATATAATTGTTTTTTTTTTTTTATTTTATGTTTTAGAAAGTCCATAAGTTTCACTAGACTGACAATAGGATTCACTGCCAAAAAAAAGTTTAAGAAGCATGCATGTCAAAAGATGTATCTGTGGTAAAGAAGGGGAATCAACTATTACAAAAGGACTTGGACAGATAGCTTATTTTGTTTTGCTTCTCCTATTTCTTCACATAGAAATTAATCATTTAGGAATAATAAGAGAAACTCCATGCTGTAGTATAAAGAGGCATGGATCTGGAATTAAAGGGACTGGGTTCAAATCCAGATTCTGACACTTACTAACTTTATGGCTTTGACTTTCTATAGCTCCCAACTTCCTTATGTGTAAAATTTTGGCAATTGTTCTAATTCTCTTCTAGGTCTGAGTACTATGGCTTAAGCCATATAAGTTTTTAGCAAGTTCAGTTAATTATCTTCAGCAAGTAGCTCCATGTATAAGTGAAGAACTTGCCCAAAACAAGAATTGTGGATTTATCTCAATTGACAAACACTCCCTTAGTTTCCAGTTTTTGGTCATGACAAAAACAGCTCCAGTTCTTACCTAATTAGCTGACTTTTTTCAAGATCCTTATGCTTCTTAAAGAAATGCATCCCTGGAGATTTTTCATAGATGAGATTCTAGGGAGTACTACATCCTATAAATATAATTGCTTAGTTCAGTATTATTCCTCCCTTGAAAGAGAAATAGGATCAGATAAAAAGGACTCTCTCTGTGTTTATGATCTTTTCTTGTCATTCAAACATCATAGAGGTAAGCATCAGGGGCCAAAATGTTCCTTCATCTGAGGAATAGTCCAAAAATTTAGAAAATGAAGAAGTACTAACAAATTTACTTTTGGATCCAATGATGTAGACCGGGAAGCCTTGTGCCTACACAAACACATACATACATGTATTTGTATATATGTATGTGTGTATGTGTCTGTCTATCGATCTATCTCCCCAAGATAGAATGAAAACCCATTTTAATCCATTTCTTTTAGTGGCAAGTTGATAACTTGTCCTGTAAAAAGGGAAGATTCAAGAAAGAAGCGGGAAGAACAGATAGATACCTATCTCTGTAAGGATATGACATTTTCCATTTCGTTTTATATAAATTGCCATGATCTCATATTGAGTATGTATATGAGTGCTGAGGGAAGAGATTTGAGAGAATGGGTCATTTCAAAATGGTAAGAGACCCTAAATATAGACAATTGTATATTTTATCATTTTATCAATACCTGTTCTCATGATGTATTCTGATGGAAGTGGAAATCTTCAACATAAAGAAGATCCAACTCACTTCCAGTTGATCAATGATGGACAGAAATAACTATACCCAGAGAAGGAACACTGGGAAGCGAATGTAAATTGTTAGCACTATTGTCTATCTACCCAGGTTACTTATACCTTCGGAAGCTAATAATTAATGTGCAACAAGAAAATGGTATTTACACACATATATTGTATCTAGGTTATATTGTAACACATGTAAAATGTATGGGATTACCTGCCATCAGGGGGAGGGAGTGGAGGGAGGGAGGGGATAATTTGGAAAAATGAATAAAAAAAAATACCTGTTCTCATAATTTATTCTCATGTAGTTTATTAAGAAGCAGCTAACTTACTTCCAATTAAATACCAAATAAGAAATTCTGTAACTCAAAGAGAGATTAATAAAATTGAAACTAAGAAAACTAATGAACTAATTAATAAAACTAAGAGTTTGTTTTATGAAAAAATAGATAAAACTTTGATTAATTTGATTAGAAAAAAAGAAAGAAAAAACCACCAACATCAAAAATGAAAAGGGTGAAATTAAATTAGATGAAATTAAAAAGAAATTAGATCAATAATTAGAAGCTATTTTGCCCAACTGTATGGCAACAAATCTGACAATCTAACAGGAATGGAAGAATATTTACAAAAATATAAATTACCCAGATTAGCAAAAAAGGAAATACATTGCTTAAATAGTTCTAGTTTAGTAAAAGAAATTGAACAAGCCATTAATGAACTACTTAAGAAAAAATATTCAGAACCAGATGGATTTACAAGTAAATTCTATCAAACATTTAAATAACAATTAATTACAATACTATATAAATTATTGGGAAAATAGGTAAAGAAGGAAGCCTGCCAAATCTCTAAAATGACATAAATATAGCACTGATACCTAAATCAGGAAGAGACAAAACAGAGAAGAAAATTACAAACCAATCTTCCTAATAAATATTGATGCAAAAATTTTAAATAAAATTTTAGCAAAGAATTAATAGCAAATAATCAGCAAGATAACACACTACAGTGAAGTGAGATTTAAAACAGGAATGCAGGACTATTTAATATCAGGAAAACTATTACCTTAATTGCCCATATCAATAACAAAACCAACAGAAATCAAATAATAATCGCAATAGATGCAGAAAAAGCTTTTTACAAAACACAACACCTAATCCTATTAAAAAACACTAGAGAGCAGAAGGATAAAGGGAGCTTTCCTTAAAACAATAAGCAATATTTATCTAAAAGCAACAGCAAGCATTGTTTCCAAGGGAAAGAAGCTAAACACATTCCCAACAAGATCAGGAGTAGAACAAGGATACCTATTACCACCACTATTATTTAACATTATACTAGAAATATTGACTTTAGCAATCAGAAAAGAAAAAGAAATTGAAGGAATTAGAATAGGCAATGAGAAAATAAAACTATCACCCTTTGCAAATGTTTTGATGACATATTAGAGAATGCTAGAAAAACATCCAAAAACATACTAGAAACAATTCAAGTTTTAGCAAAAATGCAAGATATAAAAGAAACCACAAAAAGCATCAGCATTTATACATAATATATGCATGCACACACACACACTATACATATATATATATATATATATATATATATATATATATATAATGTTACTGACAAAGCCCAGCAGCAAAAGATATAAAGAGAAATTCTATTTAAAATAACTGTAGACATAATAAAATATTTGGGGGTCTACAAATCCAGGAACTACGTGATCATAATTACAAAACACTAAACAATTGGAAAAATATTAATTGTTCATGGGTACACTGAGCTTATATAATAAAAATGACAATTCTTCCTAAATTGGTCTACTTGTTCAGTGCCATACCAATCGAACTTCCAAAACTTTATTTTACAGAACTAGAAAAAATAATACAATTCATCTGGAATAACAAAAGGTCAAGAATATCAATGGAATTAGTGAAAAAAAAAATACAAAGGTTGGGGGCTTAGCAGTACCAAACCTAAAACTATATTACAAAACAGCAATCATAAAAACCATTTGGTGCTGGCTAAGAAATAAAGTGACAGATCAGTGGAATAGATTAGATACACCTGAAACAATAATCAAGGTCTATAGTAATCTAGTATCTGATAAACTGCCAAACTTCAGCTTATGGGATAAAAACTCACAATTTGACAAAATTGCCGGGAAAACTAGAAAATCATATGTCAGAAACTCAGTATATACCACATCTCACACCCCATACCAAAATAAGATCAAAATAGGTACATGATTTGTACATGAAGGATAGTACCATAAACAAAGTAGGAGAGCAAAGGATAATTTATCTATCAGATCTTTGGAGAAGGGAGAAATTGATGGCCAAATAAGAACTACAGAAGTTTATGAAAGGGAAAATGGACAACTTTTATTACATTAAATTAAAAAGTCTTTGCACAAACAAAACCAACAGGAACAAGATTAAAGGGAAGTACAGAGCTGTAAAAATATCTTTACAGCCAGTATTTCTGATAAAGATCTCCTTTCTAAAATTTATAAAGAACTATGTCAATTTTGTAAGAATACAAGTCATTCATTCCCCAATTGATAAATGGTCAAAGGATATGACCAGATAATTTTCAGATGATGAAATTAAAGCCATCTATAGTTATATGAAAAAAAAAAGTTCTAAATAATTGTTAATTAAAGAAGTGCAAATTAAAACAACTCTGCTGTACCTTCTCACACCTCTCATATTGGCTAAAATGACAGGAAAAGATAATGATAAATGTTGTAGGGGATGTGGAAAAAACTGGGGCATTAGTGCATTGTTGGTGGAGTTGTGAAGTGATGAGTAATTTGGAACTATGCCCAAAGGACTATAAAACTGTGCATATCCTTTGCCCCAGCAGTGCCATTACTGGATCTGTATCCTAAGGGAATTGTAAATACAAAAATGTTTGTAGCAGCTCTTTTTGTGGTAGCAAAGAATTGGAACATGAGTAGATCCCCGTGAATTGGGAATTGGCTGAACAAATTGTAGCATATGAAGGTAATGGGATATAATTGTTCTATAAAAAATGATGAGCGAGCTGATTTTAGAAAAGCCTGCAAAGATTTACATGATCTGATACTGAGAAAAACAAGCAGAACCAGGAATACATTGTAAACAATAACAGGAAGAACATGTGATGATCAGCTATGAAAGATTTGGTTCTTCTCAGTGGTTCGGTGTTCCAAAGACTTTGGATGGAAAATACCATCTAAATTCAGAAAAAAATAACTATGGAAATTCAATGTAAATCATCACATGTTATGTTCACTACTTTTTTCTCTCTCTCCCTAGTTTTTCCCTTTTGTTCTGATGTTTCTCTCTAAACATGATTCCCAAAGCAATGTTTATTAAAAATAAACTAATTAATTAATAAAAAGAAGCAGCTAACTTGCCTAGGTGTCCTGAAGAACAGGGAGAATTAAAATTAATTAAAATTAAAAATTAATTAAATTATTAAAAATTAAAACTATTACTACATGTTATGTGATGGATGGCCAGCATATTAGGTAGTGGGGAATGTATCATCAGAAACCAAACTGTGCCTGACCTGAAATAAAGGATTTACATTCTAAAAGAATAAATGTACTCCATTCTTTCTATATATGTATATGTGTATATACACATACTGTATATGTATATATAACACATATATATGTGTGTATATATACATATGCATATATAGACATATATATAGCTAGTGATAATTTATGAGACCAAGTGTATATGCACACATATATATACATACATATATATGTGTATTATATATATAGAGAAAGAGAGAGCAAGTGATAATTTAAATCATCCCTTGCAAATCAAAATATCACCTTCCTCCTCAAGAATGAAAGCTCAATAATGACAATGCCAACTATGATGTCTATGTGTGTGTATGTAAATATAAACATAGGAAAACTTATGTAGATATAAATATATGCATGTATGTGTATATATGTGTATGGGTGTATACATCTGTATTTAGAAAGAGAGAGAGAGACAGAGAGGGAGAGAGAGAGAGAGAGAGAGAGAGAGAGAGAGAGAGAGAGAGAGAGAGAGAGAGGAAAGAGAGACAGAGAGACAGAGACAGAGAGACAGAGACAGAGAGAGAGACAGAGAGAGAAAGAGATGATAGATAAAGATGATAGATGATAGATAGATAGATAGATAGATAGATAGATAGATAGATAGATAGATAGATAGATAGATTGTATATAAGCAGCAATAGCCAAGGGGATAAGAATAGGCTTCATAGGGAATATTGTATTTGAGCTAAATGTTGAAAGAAACCAAGAAATTTGAGAAGTAATGACATGAGAGAGAATAAAGAAGAATGAGGAGTTGAGGATAACTATGGATTGCAAATCTGTATATGTAATGATTGTTGTGCATTCAAACAGAAATGGAAGTTCAAGTAGGGCAAAACCTCGTAGTTAACTCAGTTAGACTACTGTGAGCTAATCAAAAGCCACTGGCTGGAATTTTACCTTACATTTTACTTTATATGACTACACTTGAGAGTCAATACTCCATGTGAATATTGCATTCATTTAAAGGTGTTTCACATAAAAACATATTATTCTTACATTTAGTATGTATAGAGGTTGGGCATCAGAGTTACCTCTATTTGAATTAGCCTCATTTGAATTAACAAAATATTTGAGTAGGAAGTGAGGTCTATATTGTAATAATTTGATTTGACTGAACAACAACTTATATTGTGCATTAAAGCATCCTGGCCATTTTTAAAATGTATGCTGCTGAATCATCCCAGTAATTGCCTCCAAGAGAGAGAAGTGATTAATTGGAAACAACTGAAAAAGAGGCAACAGGCATAGGCAAAAGACCATGAAGAAATAGCCTGCTTTGCTTCAGACTGTTCTAAGAGACAACCCTTGCTCCAGAACTATGGCCAAAGGGGAAATGGAGAGAGTTTTGTTTTTCACTATTGAAGAGA
This sequence comes from Sminthopsis crassicaudata, assembly GCF_048593235.1. Lineage (NCBI taxonomy): Eukaryota > Metazoa > Chordata > Mammalia > Dasyuromorphia > Dasyuridae > Sminthopsis > Sminthopsis crassicaudata. The sequence continues at coordinate 517,262,988 of NC_133618.1, forward strand.
AAAGAACATAGGTGATTGGTTGCTCTGAGTACTAGGAAAGTTGAATTCTTGCGATTATTATCCAAATAATGTTAATGCAATATGTAAGCCAAAATATTTTATTTAAAATCTTCTAGAACAAGCTGAGATAAAGTGGTCCAAGATTATTTAAATAAATTGTTCATATCAAATTTTTGTATGAACAGTGGTAGGCTTTTTCCTTGATAGTCTTTATCCAAATCCAAATTATTGTTGACTTCTATATGCCCATACTATCCAAAATTGTGGCATCCCAAATTACTTAATGGTAACAACAGAAATAAGATTCAATTTCAAAAGAAGTAATTAAAATATCTGGGATCTGAAAAATGTCACACAAACATAGACATACACACACACACACACACATATATGTTATATGTATATATATATATACATATATATATATATATATATATATATACACACACACACACACACACACACACACACACACACACACACAAAGCTTGCTATATACTGGTTAAGGAGGGATAATTAACAGAGGGTTTGTCTTTGGGTTTTGAATTACCTTGTCCAGAATCCATTTTTACAGCTTATTTAAACCATGCAAAACTGAGAAAAGCAGATTCTTCTCCATGAAAAAATACTGAGAGGACCTAGAGGTGAACATTGGTCAGTATCATGAGGAATAGCATGGCAATCAACAAAGAGTTGAAAAGTGCTAAGATTTTAGTATTTGGAATGAACTAGTATCTCAGAATCATAGCCAAGTTCTACAAAAGCTTAAGAAGAATGACTTGTTCCACTAAACCTCAAAAATTGAATCAGCTTTTGATTAAGTAGTGATTATATTTAAAAATTAGGGAGGAAAGACATCAAATTTTTCCTGGGTTGCCTACTGAGGGAAGAGCTCCATAAATATTTACTAAATAATACCTATCTGCAATATTAGATTTTACAAGAATTAAGTAATTAAAAAAAAAAAGTTTATAGTTTAAAAAGTATAATTATCTTCAAACTAAGGAAAGTATGCAACTAAGGAAAGGAAGCAACTAGAAGACTTGTTTTTACTTTGCTATCCATTTCCTTTTCTCTTTTTTTCCAAGTAGCAATTATTTCAACAGTAAAGTCTAAGAGGCAAGATTATCTTAATTTTTTAGATAATAGCTTTACTTACAGAATCCCAGAAAAGCAATGAAAAAAAATTTGAAACAATAACTTCACTGAAATATACAAATATATAAACAAACTCATAAAAACCATTAGCTTTTTTGTGTATTTAAAAAGGAAAAAAACACACAGAAGAAGCTAGAAAGAGAAATACTTTTCAAAATAATTACAAAATGGACACTATATTTGGGGATTAAATTACCAAGACACATAAAGACAAATAAAACCACAAAAAAAATTTAAACAAATAAAGGAAGATTTTAATCTTGCAATTCAGAGTTTCAATGTTCCTAGTTGGGCTATGCCAATATAATAAAAATTATAATAGTACAGAAATGAATTCATACATTTGTTGCTATATCAACCAAACCTCAAAGGGGTTACTATTTGGAACTAGAGAAAATATTTGAAAAATTCACTAGAGGAATAAAAATGAAAGAATTTTTAGGGAAATGGTAGTCAGGAAGAGAGAAATTTAAAACAAAGGCTCCATAAAATTATAAAGCATTAATCACCAAAACAATTTGATACAGAAAAAAATAGTTCAGTGGAAAAAATGAAAGAAAAAAGAGATATTATAGCCCCAAATTTAGCAAATCCATCTTACAATACAGCTATACAAATTATTGAATACAAGAGTTACTATTTGATAAGAATTACTGTAAAAAAAACTAGAAATCAATTAAGCAGAAATTAATTTTAATGCAGCATTTTATACCATGTACCAAATTGCATTTTAAAAGGTAAAATAGGATTCTTGGAGACAATAGTCTAATTCAGCCCTGAGACCAACCATGGATCCATTTGGTCCCAGTAAATCTCTCCATTTAATAAATTCTGTATTGAATACTTCGTAATCTCTATCTTGCTCAGTTTCTTCAGCATTACATTTTGGAGCTCCCCAGCGAGATGATAGAAAATGAGCAGGATTAGAAATAAGAGACTTTCTGGCCTCTGCCTTGGTCCTGAGTGGCTGCGGATCTAAATTCTTGGCCTCAAGAGGCCAGGACCCCATAGATTTTTTTTCCAGAACCTCCGGGAAAGAGAACAGTTTCTAGCTACAACAGCCTGATGGTAGACACCCTAATTTCAGCCACAGGAGAATTTGGCCAAATTACAGACCTAGATTGAGCTTTGTTTGTCAGCACTCCACATTACATCCATCCCCCTCCCTGGACTAAACATCTCCACCCATTTTCAGCAGAAAGCAGTTTTTGAGAAAATCATTACCCCTGCTCCTGATATAATTTGGACTGATATGGGGAAGTGGTAAAGTGGCGTAATTGTTAAAACTATTACTGTGTTTGAGACATGGGATGGAGATTGTTAAACTTGTGTAACTACTGCTGTTATGTTTGAGGGATTTTTAGTCAGTTATGTATGTGTATAGGGATTTTGATTCTCTTGGGATTTATATGTGGAATGGTTATTTGATAATGACTTTCTGTTAAAAAAAAAAAAAGAAAAGTGAGGAAAACATAGGAAATTGGGGAAACTGGTGTATTTTCTTAGGCACTTCTGCCCTACCCCCTATCTTACTAGTTCAGATTTAATTGGAAGTCCTTTAAACAATCCTTTACTCCTTGCTTGAATTTACTGGACTGATTTGCTGGTTATACTTTAACTTTGAAATCCTTTATTCTGTTGAATTGCCCTGGAAGACTCAGTTTTGGGGATTATTTTTGACAAACAACCAGAAATCAGATACTTGTCCTGGGACTGGCAGTCTCTCTGATCTGTTTCTCCACTCCTGTAACCTCAGTTCCTTAATTCATATTTCAACATATTTAAAAGGACCTTACAGTTTTATATCAGGCCTCTAAAAGTTTGGGGTTTGCATAATCTTCACAGAAATCTGATCCTTTCTGCAGCCCTGTCTGTTCCTCTGGGCAGGGACAGGTGGAGCTACTCCAAGCCTCACCCTTCTCCCCTGAAGAGGGTTGGCCCTCTGAATGGGCAACATGACTGCCTTGAGCCCTACTGCTCTGTAAGCATAGGCTGAGTCAAATGCACAAATGACCACAGACCTAACTCATAGTGAACTGTCCATATGCTCCCCAACTGCAGAGGGCCTGACATGATTGCGATGGGGAACCTTTGTGTATTATTGATTAACTTTGAGGCTATCAGGGAGAGACTTGTCCTTGTCATAAGTACTTGCATTATTCTACCTTTATTTTGATTTTTATTTGGTCTATTTACTTCACATAGGGTTGGTCAAAATTATAGTGCTAAGACCTTCTAGAGAAACGTAATTAAATGATTTGAATAGTCAGAAGAAAGAGTATGGAATGTTGTTCCACAGTTGTCTTTTAATGTCCTGACCCAGTTCCCCTAATTGTCCTATTCAGTTACTCTGCCTTATGTTATACCCATTCCCTCTTAATGTTAGGATAAAGGTCTTATATCTAGACCTTAGGCTATAGTCATTCTCTCTTAATGTTTGTTAGGATAAAGGTCTTTATCTATTTTAGACATCATTAGAATATCAGGAGCCTCTCCAGTACCTCTCTCCATTATGCCTGCCTCCATTATGTCATCCTCATCCTGGGTTCCTCCCCTACATTAGATCATCCCCATCCAGGTACCTCCCCCATTATATCATTGTTCTTGTTATCTTATAAAAGAATGTTGTATCCAATATTCAGGGATGTATTCTTTGAGACCATAATCTCATTCAGCCCTGGGACCAACCATGGATGCATTTGGTCCCAGTAAAGCTCTCCATTTAATAAATTCTGTATTGAATACTCTCTAAAAAAATAAAAAAATAAAAAAAAAAAGGTAAAATAACTTTAATCAAAAGGCTACATTATTTAAAAGAAATTTAAGAAACAGAAGAAAGTACTTTTCATATATATATTTTGACAAAAATAATACAAAAGAGTAAGTTATTTTTATGTAAAAATAAGTCTTACATGAAATATACATACATGCATTGTATACTTTGTATATGTTATATTTTATATATTATATCTTATATATTATAATTTATATCTATTATATATTATATCTAACAAGATTAGTAACAATCTTCATACTAAGTGGCTGAATATCTATTACCTAAGATATAGAAAGAATTGGCATAAATTTGTAACATCAAGAGCTATTTCCTGATTGATAAGTGGTCAAAAAACAGATTTAAAAATAAAAAATACAGATTTTTGCAAATCATATAAAAAAATTCTAAATCACAAATGAAAAAAGAAAAAAACATTGAAACAACTCTGAGATTCAGTATATATCCGGCAGACTAGCATGCATATACATATGTGTATATGTTTTATAAAACATTTTCCCTAATTCCTCTTTATTCCTGTGCTTTCCTTTGTTAATTATTTCATATTTATATTATATGTAGATTCCTTTTTATGTATTTTTTATGTTGTCCCTTCCATTAGGTTATAAATTCCTTAAGGACAAACACTGTTTTTTTGCTTTTTGTGGGGAAGGGGAGGTATCATGCCTTAGCACAGTGCCTGGTACATAGGAGGGATGTAATAAATGTTTATTTAAGAATATTTTCCCTGGGGCAGCTAGGTAAGAAGAGTTGGGAGGAAGGAAGGGAAAAGTTGGAACAAAAAGTTTTGCAATTGTCAATGCTGAAAAATCACCTATGCATATATCTTGTAAATAAAAAGCTATAATAATAAAAAATAAAAATAAAAACCCTTTAAAATGATATAATTAATTATATTGAACCAGCCCTGCATTCCTGGTATAAATCCTACTTGGTCATGGTATATTATCCTGGAGATGATTTTCTGTAATCTTTTTGCTAATATTTTCTTTTGCATCAATATTCATTAGAGATGTTATTCTATAATTTTTTTTCTCTGTTTTTGTTCTTCCTGGTTTAGGTATCAGTATCATGTCTATGTCATAAAAGGAATTTGGTAGGACTCCTTCATTCCATATTTTTTCAAATAGTTTAGATAGCATTGAAGTTAATTGTTCTTTAAATGTTGGTACAATTCACATGTAAATCTACCTGGTTCTGGGTTTTTTTAAAGGGAGTGGATTAATAGCTTGTTCAATTTCTTTTTCTAAAATGGGACTATTTAACCAATTTACTTCTTCCTCTGTTAATCTGGGCAGCCTGTATTTTTGAAGTTATTCATCCATTTCATTTAAGTTATCAAATTTATTGGCATAAAGTTGGGCAAAGTAACTCCTAATTATTTCTCTAATTTCCTCTTCATTAGTAGAAATTTCTCCCTTTTCATTTTTAAGACTAATAATTTGATTTTCCTCTTTCCTTTTTCTAATCAAATTTACCAAGGGTTTATCTATTTTGTTGCTTTTTTTCATAAAACCAACTCTTAGTTTTATTTATTAATTCAATAGTTTTTTTTTAATTTTCAATTTTATCAATCTCTCCTTTTATTTTTAGATTTAAAGTTTAGTATTTGATTGGGGTTTTTTAATTTGCTCTTTTTTTTAGCTTTTTTAGTTGCAAGCCTAATTCATTGATTTTCTTTTTCTATATTTTATGCAAGTAAGCCTCTAGAGATATAAAATGTCCCCTTATTACCACCTTGGCTGCATCCCACACATTTTGGTACTATGTCTCATTGCTGTCATTCTATTGGGGAAATCATTAGCTGTGTCTATGATTTGCTGTTTCAACCATTCATTCTTTAGGATGAGATTATTTAGTTTCCAATTACCTCTACTTTTTGTTGAATGTAGTTTTTATTATGTCATGGTCTGAAAAGAATGCATTTAGTATTTCTGCCTTTCTGCATTTGAATTTAAGGTCATTATGTCCTAATAAATAGTCAATTTTTTGTATAGGTTCCATGAACTGTCAAGAAGAAAGTGTACTCCTGTCTCCATTCAGTTTTTTCCAAAGATCTATCCTACCTAACTTTTCTAGTATTCTATTTACCTCTTTAACTTCATTTTCTCTAGTTCTGAGAGTGCAAGGTTGAGATCTCCCACTATTAATAGTTTTTTGTTGTTGTTTTGTTTTGTTTTGGGTTTTTTTTTGTCTATTTCTTCTTGCAGATCTCTTAACTTCTTCTTTAGGAATTTAGATGCTATTCCACTTGGTGCATATATGTTTAGTATTGATATTGCTTCATTATCTGTATTACCTTTAGCAAGACATAGTTTCCATCCTTATCTCTTTTAATTAGATCAGTTTTTGCTTTTGCTTGATCTGAGATCAAGATTGCTACCCCTGCTTTTTTTTTTTTAACTTCACCTGAAGCATAGTAGATTCTGCTCCAGCCTTTTACCTTTATTCTCTATGTATTGCCCTGCTTTAAGTGTGTTTCCTGTAAACAACATATTATAGGATTCTGCCCTTTAATCCAGTCTGCTATCCACCTCTGCTTTATGGGGGAGTTTACTCCATTCACATTTATGGTTAAAACTACTAATTCTGTATTTTCTGCCATCTTATTATCCTCAAATTATGCTTTTCTCTTTCCTTTCCTCCTTAACCCATCCTTCTCAGTATTAGACTTATGAGTACCACTTGCCTCACACAGCCTCAGGGAATAGTAATTTTAGAATTATTGAACTACATGAAAGGTATAATCTTAATAAAAGCCTGGATATCCTTTTTCAAGAAATTATCAGAAAAAAACTGCCCTGGTATCCTAGAAGCAGAGAGAAATATAGAGATTGAAAAAAATCTACTAATGACATTCTGAAAGAGCTCCCCAAATTAAAATTCTCAGGAATATTATACCCACATTCCAGAGTTCTCAAATCGAGGAGAAAACATTACAAGCAGTCAAAATTAAACAGTTCAGACACTATGCAAACAAAGTTAGCATCACACAAGACTTGACAGTTTCCTTTTTAAAGGATCAGAGAGCTTGGAATATGATATTCTGGAAAGAAAATGGCATAAAATTACAATCAAGAATAGCCTACCCAGCAAAACCAAGCATAATTCTCAAGGGACAAAATGGATATTTAATGAAATAGAGGACTTTCAAACATTTCTGATTACAAGACCAGAGCTGAATAGAAAATTTGACAAAAAGAAGACTCAAGAGAAGCATAAAAAGATTAAAATTAAATAGTAATTATAAGGGACTCAATAATGTTAAACTATTTACATTCTAAACAAGTGATAGATGTAACTCCTAATTCATTTCTAACTCATTATTATGGCAATTAGAAAGAATCTACATCAACAGAGGGCATTAATATGAGTCGATTATGTTGAATCATCTCAAAAAGGAGGGAGTGAAAAACAAGATGAAACTGGGAAAAGGGGAAAGGGGAAATAAATGCGGAATTTTTTCTCACATAAGAGAAGTGCACATTTATTGGTGAGGATTATAGAACTTATTTAAAGGAATATATAAAACTCTGAATACCCTTTGATCTAAGGATACTACTGTTAGGTCTGAATTCCTAAAAAGAATAAAGAAAAAAATAAAGAAAAAGGTTCTAAATGTACAAAGATATTTATGTAGATTCTTTTTGTGGTTGCAAAGAATTGGAAGTTGAGGAAATGCTCATCAGTTAGGGAATGGCTGAACAAGTTGTGATATGTGATTGTAATGGAATATTATTGTGATATAAGAAATGACAAGCATGGTGATTTTTTTAAAACCTGGAAAGCTTTCCATGAACTGATACAAAGTGAAGTAAGCAGAACAGAACATTTTACATAGTAACATCAATGAGAAATTTTGAATGACTAGGCTATTCTCAGCAATATAATGATCTAAGAGATCCCAAAGGACTCTTGATGGAAAATGCTATCCACTTGCAAAGAAAGAAGTGATATTGTCTGAATGTAGACTGAGACATACTATTTTCCCTTCCATCCTTTTCTTCCTTTCTTCCTTCCTTTCTTCCTTCCTTCCTTCCTTCTTTCCTTCCATCCTTCTTTCCTTCCTCTCCCTCTCTCTCTCTCTTTCTTTTTTTTTCTTTCTTTTCTTCCTTCTTTCCTTCCTTTATTTTTCAGTATTCTTTTGTGGAATGATTAATATGGATGTATTTTACATGATTGCATGTGTATGACCTATTTCATATTGCTTACCAGGAAGAGGGTAAAAGAAGAAAGGAAGGATAGAATTCGGAACTCAAATTTTTTTAAATGAAGCAAAGAATATTAAAATGATTTTACATGTAATTTGTAGAAAATAAAATATTTGTAAAAGGTGCATATAATAGTGCACTTTTATTGTGGAGATGAAAATGGGATATGGTAGGAGGTGGCAAACAATGCTCTCATTTAAAGTGGTTCAAAGAGGGAATAATAGACATATAATAGACACAGTCACACATACATACATATACATGTGTATATATATGTATATACACGTACATATATATTCAATTGAGTATTAAAAGTTATCTTATCTGATGGGAATATATTAAAGAAAGTAGATAAGATATATAGGGAGTAAATGAAGATGATAAAAAGGAAAATGGATTAAGGAAGCTAGTGGTGAGAAGCAAGATAGACTTTTAAGCAAGAACAGAATAAAAGGAGAGAGAGAAGAATAAGCAGAAAAAAATCAGATTGAAAGTAATACTCAGTTAGTTAAAATAATTGTGAATGTGAGTAAGACAGAAGCAGAAGCAGAATGGATTAGAAATCAGAATCTAATAAGATGTGTTTACAAGACACTCTCAAGCAGAGTCTTGCTAAAGCAGAATCTGTTGTGCTTTGGTTGAAATGAAAAAGGCAAGAGTAGCAATCATGAACTCAGAATAAGAAAAAAAAAGATATGAATAAGATAGATAATTGAAGAAACTATATGTGGCTAAAAGTTACCATAGTCAAGAAAAAAGTATTTTAAAATTATAAAAAGTTTTTCTATTAAAGACTTTTTCTCAAACACATAGGGAACTGAATTGACATAAAATAAGAACCATTTCCTGATTGACAACTGCTCAAAAAATATAAATAGGCATTTTCAGAAGAACAAATCAAAACTACTCATAATCATATGAAAAAAATGCTCCAAACCATTATTGATTAGAGAAAGGGAAATTAAAACACACTGGAAAAATAACTCTTTACATCTATGAGAAATGACTAGTGCTGGAGGGAATATGAGACTATAAGTATACTGATAAACTGCTGGTAGAATTGTGAACTGCTCCAAATATTCTGGAGCATTTGGAACTGTGCTGAAAAGGCTATAAAATTTTGTATACTATTTGATCCAGGAATACCACTACAAAGTCTGTACCCCAAAGAGATCAAAGAAAAAGGGAAAAAAATGTACAAGAATATTGCTAGTAGCTATTTTTATTGTTGGCAAAAAAAAAAAAAAGAAAAAAGAAAAAAAAGAAAAGAAAATTGAAGGGAAACTCACCAAATGGAGAATAACTGAACAAAGTGTAGCTTATGTTTATGATGAAGTACTATTGTTATATAAGAAATGACAAGGGCAAACAAACAGTTTCAGAAAAAAAAACAGGGTCACATCAATATGAATAGATGTAGAGTGAAACAAGAAGAACCAGGAGATCATTGTATAGTAATGATGATCAACTCTGAAAGCCTTGACTATTCTGATCAGTGCAATAATCCCATACAATTCCAAAGGATTCATAATGGGAAAAGGCTCTTCTCCAGAGAGAGAGAAACTTAATGATGAATTCTAAGTATACACTGAATGTAAATTTTTCTCACTTTATCATTATTTAAGATATAGTTAATCTAGAAATATATTTTGATTTATTTCAAAAATATAACAGACTTCATTTAATTACCTTCTTAGTGGGTGGGGGAAGTATTAGAGAGAGGGAAAAATTTAGAACTCAAAATTTTTTAAAAGTTTTAAAATAAATATAACTTTTTTTAAAAAAAGAAAAGACAAGGTTATTTGCAGTTTATTATTTAGATTTTCTTGTTTCTTTTTAGTTTAAGCTATTAGTCACTGTTCCACACTATTTTGTTGATAATAATTAATGTGGTTAGTGTTCTCTTCTGTAGTCCTGCCTTGGGGCAACTGTACAACCAGTTGTCATTTTCAATATGGAACAAATAAGTAAATGCCAACTAGTAATTAAATCCAAATGTCATGGATGAATGTGGATGGTGACTGGTAATGCCTGCAAGGATATTTTAGTTGCTCAGTTACCTTGGGATATCTGAATTTTTAGAAGAAATTCAAATGCTTTAAATATACAACTATATTGTGATTAAATTTTAAGATGGGAATTTTTTTTGCTAGTTTGAATAAAATATTTATTCATGTAATACCAATAACTAACATTTAATGACAGTTTTTATGATTGGCTTAGTGTTTTACAAATACTAAATCATTTGAATCTCACAAAAAACATATGATATAGATATTACTGATTAGTATCCCCATTTTATAGATGAAGAAATCTTAGTCAAAACAGTTGTAACTTGCTCAAAATCACCTAATAATCATAGATTAGATTTGAACTCACATCTTTCTGAATTCAAATTCAGAACATTATCTTCTATATCAGCTATTCTCAAACTGTGGCCTGAAGATTCCTGGAAGTCCTCCAAATTCCTTTTGGGCATTTTAAATTCTAATTTAATAAATAACAATAGATGTAAAACACATAAACAAAAGCTCTTGGTCAGGGATTTTCAAAAATGTTTAAGGTATAAAGGTATAACCTGAAATCAAAAATTTGGAGAAAAAGTTCCATGTACCAAGAGGCCTCACAAGTCAGTTAATGAGCTTCATTGAGCACTGTGCTCAATGCTCAGGTATGACAAGGAAAGGCAAAATCAGTTATTCCCTCAAAGAACCGATACTCTAGTGGACATCAGTAGTCTGCCAATGGTTCTAGTAAAATCAAAGTGCGGTCTATTTGAACAAAATATATTTGTTTATTTTCTTATTTGTTTTTGGGAAACTACTTCCTTTGTAGTTTCTTTATTAAACTACACATTCCCCCTTCCCTTAGGTATAAATTCACGTATTTCTTTTCCTCCTTTCCTCTGGATTCCAATATTTGCTTTTTTCCATCTCCCAAAACACAGGATTATGCCCTTAGTGGCTTACTTACCTCAGAGGGAAAAGGTGATTTAGATTTAGTCAGATTAGTGTCTAAATCCTGGTTATATTCTTTACTAGTGGAATATCAATGCTTGACTTACCTTACTCTTTCTGTTACTCCATTTCTTCATCAATAAGATGATCTTTAATAGTTCCTCCACTTCTACAGCCTGCCATTTACCGTCCAGACTATTATCAATTAGCACTGTCTCTTAGGTGTAGCTTAGGTGGTACAGTGGATCAACTGGGAGTCAATAAAACCTTAATTCAAATCCAAACTCTGATATTTATTAGGTGAGTGCTCCTAGGCAAGTCACTTAAACCCTATTGCCTCAATTTCCTCAATAATATAATAATAATACCACTCACCTTCCAAGGGGCAACTAAATGATTCTGGTGAAAGTATTATGTGGAATCAGAAAGACTCATCTTCCTGAGGTAAATCTGGTCTTTGACAAGGCACTTAATCCTGTTTGCCTCAGTTTCTTCAGCTGTAGAATTAGGTAAGGAAGAAAATAGCAAGCCATTATAGTATTTTTTGCCAAGAAAATCCCAAATAGGATCATGGAGAGTTGACATAACCGAAATGACTGAACAAAAAAATATCCAAAGGTTGCTGAGAGGATGAAATGAGATGATATTTATATATTTATAAAGTACTTAATGTAGTACCCAGAATATTGTAGGTAAATTATTAACTTATATTATTTATTGTTCATGTCATTGTAATTAAGGATCTAGATAGAGATATAGATATTAGGAACCTGAGATATGTTCATCTTTTTTTTTTTTTTCTGAGTCAAACTCTTTGCCCAGAGTCACACACTCAGATCCTCCTGACTTCAGGGATGGTATCCTATCCATTGCACTAACTAGCTGTCCCTCAATGTTCATAATTTTAAGGATATAAGGACTTATCTTCAAAGATATATTAGGAAAGAAAAATCTAGCTGATCTGAGAAGAAATATTTTTGTATTTTCATATTATATTAAAATATACATGCAAATACAAAATAACTTTTCTGAAAATCAAGATGCCACATACTAGCAGGGATGGGCAGCTATTGACAATTATGGTCATTTTAAATATAAATTTATTATGTCTCTCAGACATGCATCAAATTCTTAAGCAATATGGTGCACTGGAAAGAACACTGACTAAAGTAGGAAATCCTGGGTTGAATTGTGTTTCTATTTATTAAATTTTTTAAAATTCCCTTCAAAACCTAAGTATTTGAAATTTGAAGAAAAACATAACTGGGATGAGAGGAAAGAAGCTTTGCAGCAAAATTTTTGGTTAACAATTTAATTTCCAAAATACTTAAGAAATTGATTCACATTTATAAGAATGAGAGCTTTTCCACAATTGACAAATGACCAAAGGATAAGAACAGATAGCTTGTAAAGCTATTCAAACTAGCTACAAGTTTATGGACAAAAAAGCTCTAAATTACTGATAATTAGAGCAAGATAAATTAAAGCAACTTTGAGCTTCTATCTCACACCCATCTAGCTGACAAAGGTGATAGAAAAGGGAAAATGACAAATGGGACTGTAGGATATTAATCAGATTAATGTTCAATAGGTCCAGATGATCTAAAAGGCAATTTTAAAATATCCTCAAAAACTCACTATACTGTGCATGCCTGTTAACCTGATAATAATTTTAGGAGGCCTATACCCCCAGAGAGATTAAAGAAATAGGGGAAAGGGTCATATGTGCAAAAATATGTATAATAGCTCTTTGTGTAATGAAAATGAACTGGAAACTAAGAGTGCCCATCAGTGGAGGAATGAACAAATTATGGTTTGAAAATGTAAAAGCTTAGAAGAGTTTATTTAGAAATGACAAAAGGAATGGGGTCAAGAAACTTGAGGAAATCCATAGAAATTGTTGCAAAATTAAGATAACTTGTACCAATCAATGAAGAACAAAACCAAACCATTTACATAGCTACACTGTAAAGACAACTAACTTTGAAAGACTTAACATCTCTGATCAGAGCAATGACAAATCATGATTTTAGAGGACTGATCAGCTCCTCCCAGAGGTAATAGATTCAAAATGCAAAATAAAACACACATATAGTATACTTAATCTGCTTCCCTTAATTTTTTCTGTCTTTTCATGATTTCCCTTGAGATTTTTGCCCTTTTGCCTCCAGACAAATCTAACCTTTTCTTGTTTTATAAAGTAATCTTTTAGTATTTTAATTGCTAAAGCATTGATTAAGTGAAGTACTTTAGATAATGCCTTTTTATTATATTGACTCCTCCCATCCATGAACAATTAATTTTTTACCAATTATTTAGACATCTTCATCTCTGCAAATAGCAGTTTGTAATTGTACTGATGTATTTCTTGAGGGCTTCCTGGTATACCTATAAAACAATTTATATATTCTTCAGTAATTTGATGTTATTTTAAATGCAATTTTGTTTTCTTTCTCTTTTATTAATTTTTGATATTATATAGAAATATTGATTTCTGATTTTACCACAATTAAAAGAATTCATTGAGTTGAACAGAATTATGCTGTATTCTTGCTTTTGTTCTTTTGTTTTCAAGCTAATAATTGGATGGTGCTGATGTGCTCAGATGACCTTTTGATAAACTAAAATCCATTAAAAAAGACAATTAAATGAATGATTTTAATAGACTTGCCAACACAAGCAAAATCTACTCACTTATTAATCACTGAAGAACATTAGTTTATAGACTATTAGAAAAATATGTATATCAAAAAATAAGATAATGAAGTTTCTGTCATGAAAGAGAAAATTGACTTAAATTACAGCAAGATGCATTCTTGTTGTTCTAAAAATTATTCCTTTTCATTATTTATATTTCATAATACATCTTTCCTCTTCCTAATCTCCTGAAGATGTTCCTTATAACAAAGCATAAAATAATGGGGGAAGAGGTAATTCATCAAAACTAAAACATTGAGATAGTTTGACATTATTTGAAGGTATGTTTCTAATCCCTTATCTCTGAATCAGATGTGAGAGACTAGGAATATGACACACTGTTTTGCATTCTCTTCCTTGCTTTGCTGTAAGGAATGCTTCCTTGCTCATATCTCTTTTTGTCACCAAGCTTGATTATTATATTTCACAGCATTGAGTGGATTGTTTTGTTGTCTTTTCTATTTTTATCACTGATACCAGTGTATGTTGCTTTCCTGTTTTTTCTTGCTCCAATTAACATTAGTTCAAATTATTCCTTTCATACTTCTCTGAATTCCCTATAATCTTTGTTTCTTAAAGCACAGTGACATTCCATTATACTCATGTATCACAACTTGTTTGGCTATTTATTAACATAGTTATTTCTTTTGGAATTCAGGTTAAATCGTAGCACCAACTAGTTGTATTGAGGAAATATTCAGTCATAGCATCAAAGATGATCTAGTGAACACAAGACATAAACTTTGATACAGACTATCAAAATAAGTGATGACTTTCTTGTTATTATTCTGTGTAATAATAAAACACAGAACTTTATAAACATTTCTTTCCATCCCTGCAATAATTCTGTGGGGTAAACTCACAAGTATTGTATCCATAATTCAGATAAAGGAAACTGAGTTCCAGGAGGAAAAGTGACTCCCTTAGGATCAGGCAGGCAGTAAGGATCCCACAGAAAAAAGATTTAAAACTCAAGCCTTCTGACTTAAGCCTCCTGCTTCTTATTCTGTTGAATCCTTTTAGCTCCCTCTGTAAGCATTAGTTATTACTTTACAAGGTTGGTTGACAGATTTCTGGAATTTAACAAGAAACTCCATAGATACAAACTCAGATGCTTTTACTTTAACCCACACCAACATTTTTGCTGCCTCCATCATACTGAAATACACTTCTCCTAAAACTGCCACACTGAGGTTTTTTGGCCCTTTTTTCTTTCCATCTTGTCTTCTTCCCACCCTCCAGCTGTTCAATTGAGTTCTCTTCAATATTCATACAACTGAATTTTGAGTATCTCATTTCCCCAAATGCTATTTCCATCTCCAAAATCCATATTAATTACTGCTACTCACTTATGTATCTTTCCTACTCATTTACCCCTCACACATCTTCTTAGTTATCCTTGGTTTCTACTCTGAGAGCTTCTAGACTCTATCTTCCCTTATAAGCCCAGAAAACCAGAAAGACAGACACATAGAAAGACACAGAGTAGCAGAGAAAGAGAGAGAGGGAGGAAGGTAGATAAAGTGAGGGCGGGGCATGGATACGATACAGAGGATATAAACATGAAAAATATACCTTATAAAACATCTCTTGTAAAGATAATAGTTTTCTTTTGGAAAAATAGTATTAGGTATTGTTTACTGCTGGAAAAGCTTTTTTTCTCTCTGAACCAACTAGAATAGCAGAGATTCTTCACCTAGATATAACAAATTTGTGTTTTTATACTTCAATATACTTTCATTTGTAATTTCTTATATTTTACATATTTACAAATATCATACTGAGATAATAATATTTACAAATATAATGTATGTAGGCTTCCAAAGAGGTCCATAACAGAGAGGGGGGGGGAGGAGGGGGGGGGAGAAGGGAAGGGAAGGGAAGAGAAGGGAAGAGAGGAAAAAAGAAAGAAAGAAAGGAAGGGAGGAAAGGAGGGAGGGAGGGAGGAAGGAAGGAAGAAAGGGAGGAAGGAAGGAAGGAAGGAAGGAAGGAAGGAAGGAAGGAAGGAAGGAAGGAAGGAAGGAAGAAAGAAAGAAAGAAAGAAAGAAAGAAAGAAAGAAAGAAAGAAAGAAAGAAAGAAAGAAAGAAAGAAAGAAAGAAAGAAAGAAAGAAAGAAAGAAAGAAAGAAAGAAAGAAAGAAAGAAAGAAAGAAAGAAAGAAAGAAAGAAAGAAATGGAGGAAGGGAAGGAGGAAGGGAAGGAGGGAAAGAGGAAAGGAAGGAGGGAAGGAGGGAGGAAGGAAGGAAGAAAGGGAGGGAGGGAGGAAGAAAATAGGGAGGAAGGAAGGAAGAAAGAAAGGAGGGAGGAGAAGAACTGACGAAGTATCCAAATCTCTTTGTCTGAAATACCTAGCTGTTACAAAAAACCCAATTTTCTAATACTCTACCATATTAATAGAATTTCTTTCTTTCTTTCTTTCTTTCTTTCTTTCTTTCTTTCTTTTTTTTTTTTTTTTTTAGACATCTAAATTGTTTAGTTGTCCTAAGTCTGCAACATGATACAATTAAATCTAAGAAATTTGGGAAGTATCAAAAATCCAGTTAGGTTTTGGCTAAGATAATAGCACCTTAAATACTTTTGTTCCAAAAATGCTATTTTAGAATGAGTTTAGGGGTTTATATAATCCACAGTTTAACTTTGTATAAATATACAATCTCATAAAAACATGAAAGAATTGTAAAGAGAAAAATCAATAAGGCCAAGTATATTTTTGATCCATAGTTACTTCCTGAACCAAAATGGCTAAAATTACCATATGGGGTCCTCTTATTCCCACCCACTCAAGCCCCAGCCCCAGCCCTTTTCTTCTTTTGTGCTTTATAAAGTGTTCTTTTGTTAAATATCAACCTAATTCTCAGTAAGGTCTTGAGTGGGTGTTATAATTTGACAAGTTTGATTTCATGTACTCATATACAAACTTTAAAAGAAAATTAATTGTGGACAATTTTTTTTTTTTTTTTTTTACTTTTTTGACTGGATGAATAATAAAAGAGAAAATTCAGTGAGATATATGCACATTTGTATAGGAAACTCAAACTCCTCCCCTTCAATCTCTTGACTTTGGCAAAGTTTACTTTTGTATTGAAATCTGGATTTAAGAAAATAGTAAACAGCAATAGCTGTAGTTATTCCTCTGTTTTTTTCTATCCCTTCTTTCTACTTCTACTTCTCTACTCCTTCCTTCTCTTACTTTCTGGTTAATTAGCAGCATTTTTATGGAAACTTTCAGAAATACTGCTATAGTTCCTCCTTCAAGGTCAAATCCCCTAAAGAATAATTTATTTTCCTACTTCTGAAAAAAAAAATTTAGGAGAGTGAAGAGTAGTAGTAGGGAACAAAGTGAAGAACAAATGATTAGAAACTGAACCACTGTGGAATCAGCAAAGGGAAATCTTTTGACAATTTCCTGCCATACATTTTTTTAAAAACCCTGCCTGATCTACCAGACACTTCTCAGAAAATAAGAAGTTATTTGGGATCTGATTTGGATTTCATATAAATACTTTGTTGAGATTCCTTTTTAAAAAGCAATTCCTTTAAGGAAAAAAAAAAACAAACTTGAATTCTGTTTTAATTAATAGAAAGATATATTTCTGGTTGAAGCATCAAATGATGCTTGAAATGCACATTAAAATCTATGATTACACAGGCCTAGGTGGACAAATATGACTGCTTCTCATAAAAAAAGTAACAGCCATTGTAGGTCTTCTAAATTTATTGGCCTTAATTAAGTGTTTGTTCTAAACCAATATAATTTAAATGGAATGCATTCCATAAGCAAGAGTGCACTGGATATTAAGCACTGACTTCTTTTCTGTGCAAAGAAATCTGTTTCTTAGCAAGAATACACAAGGCAGAGAATACTTTTAATAATGTGATTTTTTAAAAATTTTAAAACAATAGTTTATAATTCATTTTGACCTTCAAGCCTACCTTCTTGTTAACTTACATATCATTAATTACTTGCATTTAGACAGCCTCTTCAGGAATTCCTTTATATATTTATATATAAAAGGTAATCTAATTTAAGCAGTGATGAGTGGTAAATTGCCTTAAAATTGATGATGTCGGGGTCCTGTATCAGGTGTCGGAAAATCAGTATTGCATCTTCTAATTTTATGATACCAATTACAGCCACCATTCAGGAACTCAATCTTGGAAAGCATTTTGTTCATTAAAAGCTCTAACAAATGTATATGAGAATTTCCAAGTGATTTAAGGGCTAAAACAGAAAGTATTCTTCACTACTATATCAGGAAGAAAGAGGCTTGCTTAATATCATTTAAAATGCAGCTAGAGTTTTTCAGGAATCCTTTTCTGCTCTGCAGAATGGTAACAACCCTAGTAGGGCCCACTGGAAACAGTTTTCTTTTCCTAATCATTATCTTATATTCTGAGGTTTTTTATTTATTTTCTGATGAAAAATATGAATATAAACTTCTGAGTTTCTGATAAAGCTAGAAGTGATTTTAAAAAGAGGGAGCAGTTAATCTTTCTTAAAACAAAAAGAATGTAAGCAGATACTGCAGATGTCAGATCATGGATGAGGACATTTTAAATTGTTCTGTTGGCTGCATCATGGAATTGATTTACTAAATTACAAAGGAAGGATCATGCAATTTTTGTATCTTGAGTACTTACTGATCTCTTTCTAGTAGTGTGAAGTTGAGCTTACCTTGGCAAATAATAAACTCCCCATCAGGATTCTTTACTGCTCTGGACTTATAATCAACAGGGATGAAAGTGCTGCTGAAAGCAAAAAAATCTTCTAAAGAGATTATCATCTGACCTCTCCTCACAGAACTTCATGGTGGTGTATTCTCAGTGGCAGTTCATTCATTCAGTGACCAAACATGTATTTAGTGCCTGCAGTATGCAAAGTACTCTGTGTAGAAATATCTTTGTTCTTGCTCTTAAAGAGCTTAGGAATGGTTGGAGGTATATAAACAGGGGAAGAGATAAATGCACTAGACAGATTTAGGGAAAGATCATTTTCCCAAGGACAGAGAAGGTAATGGTAGCCTAACATTTATGTAAAATTTAAAGGCTTGCAAAGCTCTTTACATATTTTTTTTTTGGACCTCACAGAAATCTTGGGAGGGCTTAAGAAATTTGCCTAATGTCGTACAGTTTAGTGTATCTAAGACAAGACTTTAACTCACTTCTTCCTGAGTCCAAGTCCATCTAATGTATCTAGGAAGCAGCTGTATAGAATGATGGACCTGGAGAAAGGACAATCTGAGTTCAAATGTAGCCTCAGGCACTTACTAACTGTATGATCCTGGGCAAGTGCCCATCTAGCTTAGATGAAATTGAGACCTGAATCCATACAGAATTTAGATTATATGTTGCATTGGGGTAGGATGCTATAAAGGTGAGAGGAGGAAGAGGAAGAGGGACAGAAAGGTAACAATTGCTTGCAATAGTCCCTGTAAGAGTGCCAGCCTCTCTACTGCTTTGAAACTGCTTATAAGCCACATATAAAAAGCAAGGAGGAAAGAAGACTTTGGATAAATGCTTAGGCTAGCATATTGAAATGTGTTTTAGAAAAAAAAAAGACTAAAAAAAACTATGAAATCTCACTATGCTGCTCTGAAAGTATGGTATTCCCTGGGGGGATTTATTTGGTATCTGCTTGGGTGCCCTTGTGTGTACAAATCCCTGGAGATATCTTGGGCACCATCAGTTTATGGTATTAACAATTTGCCATACTGGGCATAGAGGACACAGGAAGAAAAAAGACTATGATGATTTATTATTTCATGAGGTCAAGGTTTCTTTATCATTGATATTACCTTCTAAGATTTCAATTTCCTCAAACATGTGAGGATAAGGAATAGCTGCATCCCAGCAATCAGAAGTTATAGTACTCTCAAACCTAGCACTTTTCAACTTCTACTCTCTACCTGAACCCTCCCTTAACTAGCTACCATAGTATTTTCTGTCTCAAGATCACCCTCAGCTATATCTCCACATTACTGCTATCACCTATCACAGGAATCATGTCTGCTCCTGCATAGTCAGGAAAATCCTTTTGGCTTAGTCTGGTTGAAAGAGAACAACTAGCAATTGATGTTGGGAATAGTATACCAGAATGAAAGCTTTAGCTGATGGACAATAGAATTAAAATAACCTCAAGGAGAAAATGTAGCTGTCTTCTAGTGACCTGACAATAGTGACTAGAAAGCAGAATTAGTATGCCTCAAGAGTTAGGGTATATGTGGGAGCTCATTCAGGATAAATAAATTTTGAGACTTTCCCATACATCAGATGGTATTGTTCTGGGGACTCAAATGAAATAACGTATTCAAAGCCCTTTGCCTGGCAGGATAAGATACCATACACTGAGGTCCTTTCTCAAACTAAACTACAAAGCATTCAAACTACTTCAGAGAGCATAACTCCACTATACTAGCTGCGTTGTTTTAATGCCAAATGTATGCTGGCCTAAAAGGCTATTTTATGGAGCATACATGTGGTGACCAGAAAAAGCAACATAAGGACATCCTCACATTCTCTTTTAAGAACTTTAGAATTGATTACATGGTATGGGAGGCACAGGACCACCCTGAGCATAATTGCCCTCATCAGAGAGGGTGTTGTACTTTAGAAGTAAAGCAGAATTGAAATAACTCAAAAGATGCAAAATGCAAGGAGAAAGAATCCATACAAGCAAAAATGTTTGTTGCAGCTCTTTTTATGATGGCAAGGAATTGGAAATTGAGGTGATGTGCATCAATTGGGAAATGGCTGAATAAGTTGTGGTAAACGTAAGTAATGGAATACTATTTTTCTATAAAAAATGATGAACAGGCAGATTTCAGAAAAACCTGGAAAGGATTTATATAAGGTAATACTGAATGAAGAGAGCAGAACCAGGAGAATATTGTATAGAGATAGTTATGATCAAAAATGATACACTTAGCTCTTCTCAAGAATATAGTGAACTAAGACATTTCCAAAAGATGAGTGATAGAGAATACATCCACATACATAGGGAAAAAAATACAAAAAACTATTGTGTTTGGAAGCAGATGGAAGCATATTATTTTCATTTTTGTTGTAGTTTTTTTTTTCTTTCTCATGGTTTTTCCCTTTTGTTCTTATTTATTTTTCACAACATTACTAATATGGAAATATGTTCAAATGATTGTACATATATAACATATAAGATTGCTTGGGAGAAGGAAGGGAGGAAAGGAGAAAAATTTGGAATTTAAAATATTGCAAAAATGAATATTGAAAATGATCTTCAAGTATAATTGGAAAAAATACAATATTCTTAAGTGAGAAAAAGGAATAAAAAATTTGAGACTCTATGTATATATGTATGTATGTATATATACATCTCTAAGTTAGATTCAAATTATAATGTTTCTGATTGTGACTAATCAGACTAACTTGAGCTTGGAACACTCTCCAACAAGTTGGGCACAAATAGGCCACGTGGTAGATTTTCTACCTTTGCACCTCTCATTTTTTCTTATGTATATATGTATTGATTTGATCAGCCACAGTCAGACAAACTGTGACTTGGCTCTACCATACAGTGATATCATTTTGGGCCTCTTCAGAAAAGAGGGACAACAACTACCCATCTTGAAAAGCCTAATACATGCTTAAAATATTACTGATATCTCATGTTCTTTATTCCATTTTTAAGTTGAATTTTCTTTTTAATTACAAAGTTTTTAGTACTTAAAATTTAGATAAAAGCATCTCTAAAATCACTTGGCACACAACATATGCATGTAATTAGGAGCTGTCCTGAGATACAACTATGTTTACTCTTCAGTGAGGTATTTTACATTTTCTTCTATTTTTTCATTCTTTTGATTTTATCTGACTTACTCTTGATTCTTATAGAATCATTAATTTGCACTTGCCCATTCCTAATTTTTAGGGAATTATTTTCTTCATTTAGCTTTTGTACTTTTTTTTTTCCATTTGGACAATTCTACTTTTAAAGGAGTTGTTTTCTTCAGTGGATTTTTTTCTATTTTTCAAGGAATTGTTCTTTTCCGTCAGTTTTTGTACTTCATTTTCCAACTTGTTGACTCTTTTTTCATAATTTTCCTGCATAATTCTTACTTCTTTCTTCAATTTTTCTCCTATTTCTCTTACTTAATTTAAAAAAAAAATTTTTTTGAGCTTTTCCAAGAGGACTTTTAGAGCCTGAGATCAATTCTTATTCTCCTTTAAGGCTTCATATATAGATATTTTGACATGGTTGTCCTCTTCTGAGTTTATGTTTTGATTTTCCCTCTTGCCACAGTAGTTTTCTATGATCAGAGTTATTTTCCCCTCATTTCTTAAATCTGAGCTCTGCTCCTGAAATACAGGGGCCACTGTCCCAAGCTTCTTGCACTGGGGACTAGGAGTCTGGTCATGGGCTTTGTGCACTAAGGTCTCTGGGGCTGGTAATAAGGGGCCTAGCTTAGTCTGGTTTCTAGGCTAGCAGTTTGCCTGTTGTGCTGTAGCTGGAGACCTCATAGCTGGTCTGCCTTGCCACTGAGGCAGAACTTGAGGATCTTGGTTGCTGATCTGTAATGTGGCTAAAAGCCTCTCACTGGTTTACACAGACACTGCCTGCCCTGAGCTGCACTCCCATTTTACCCAAGTGAGACAGACATTTCCTGAAGTCCTTCTAAGTTATCCTGGGCTGGAAATTGTTTCACTCCATCTCTGGGGGCCTTCTGTCACTCTATAATTCCTTTGAAAGTTTGATTAACATTGTTTCTGAGGGAAAATGGGGAGAATTCAAGCAACTTCCTGGCCTTTCTGTACCATAGTTCTGGCTTTCTCTACCCTCCTATGTTTACTCTCTTAAGTTTACTCTCTTAGAATTTGAACATAAAAAGGAATATCACACAATAATATTCTATTCTGTTCATAATGATTAGCTTTTTAATTAATCCTGCTCATAGAGTCAAAAAAACTAAAAAAGATAATGTGGCTTCATAAAATCCATTAGTTTAGTCCAACAACTATAGTAGTCATTAATCCTTATTTTCAAATTCTAAAGATTTTCTCCCAATTTAAGAAAGTTGAACCTTGATGAATTAGAACCAATGGTACCAAATGTAAATAGAAATAAGAGCCCCTAATCTATACAAAGAGATCTTTGCAAATCTCAAAATGAATTAATTTTTTAATGTAATTTTTATTTTTATTGTATTTTTATTTATTTTACATTAAATATTTACAAATCACACTTTAATATGGAATGAAATCCCCATAATTAGACATTTTAAAAGCCTGCGGGCTATTCTTGTGATATAGCTGAATTAAACAGTCTCAGTTCTGGAAAATTAATAATGAAACATCTTCTCCCTTTCAGCAGGGAGGTAGAGACTATAGATTTAAAATGCAATTGATAGTCAAATATGATTTCTCCCAATAGTATTTTTTTTGTTATAGGAAATAATCAATGTGGGTTAATAAGGGGAAATAACCATAGTATAAAAGTAAAAGAGAAATAAAAGTTTTTAAAGTTATCCAGTAAAAAATAAATTCGCAACAGTTGTAGCAGGAATGACAAAGGCATTGGTGAATAATTATACCCCCTTATGAAAAGTATAAGTTCTATAATAGTTCAAATAAGCCAAGGGGGTCTTTGGGTAGGGAGAAATTTCTACAGTTTGTTTTTTTTTGTTTTGTTTTGTTTTTAGTGCATATAAATCTATGAAGAAGGGCTCACAATTTACCTAAGGATTCTTAATATTCATTTATCCTTGTATAATATCACATGACTGGTGAGTACATCACTTTTTTAAAAAATGATGAATCCATGCTTGCTGTTTATGGCAACACAGAACTGAAAATCAAGCGGTTGATCATCAAGAAAAGAATAGTTGAATAAATTGTGTATATGAATATAACCACAATGTCATCACTACATAAGAAATGACAAACATACTGGGTTCAGAGAAATTTGACTTTAGGACACTCATATGAACCTATGCAGAGTGAATCGAGCAGAAGCAGGAAAACAATGTGCAAAATGACTATAGGAAGGAAAACAATTTAAAAAGAAAAACAAAAAACTCTTAATGGGACATAGTGTATCACTACCTTGTTAAATTTAATACAATTTAAACAAATAATAACCAATGTAAATGAAGATCATGATTTCACATATAATCACCTCTTTTTCCTTTTATTTATTGAAGTATTTTAAATGTAGATTATTATTATTATTAAATTAACAATATAAAAGTTTTTGTTGTTGTTGTTGTTTTAAACCATTTTCTCTAGCTCCACCTCAGTATTCCAAAGCTTGAGCCCTTAATCTTAATCCTTTGAATTAATGCAGGTAAATTGAAGTCAAGAGTAAGGTTAAAAGGCACTTTTTAAATAGATGATAAAAGCTGCTTTCCCTGATCCTTCCCCTCAAAAAATGAACCTTAGAGATACTTGCCTATAGCCACCCTCTCACGGGAAATATGAGAGTAGATAGGGCCTTACTGTAATAAACTTTTTTAAAGGATTCTAAATAAGACAAAGAAAGAGAGAAGGATGAACTTGTGATTCTTGTCACATAAAACCAAATAAAACTCCAAACACATATCTCTTCCGGGATTTTTAACTGTGAAGATTTGCAAAGGAAAGATAGTCAGAAGTAATCACATGCCTAATACATGAATCAATAAGATCTTGGTCTAATCTTTAACTCCTCAAGATTTGATGTTATTTAACTGTCAGGAAAGGGGAAAAAAAATCAATCTGGAGTTAAATTTTCCCATTATCATGGAAACTGTGAAATAAATCTGCATTTCAGTAGAATTTCAAATCACATTGAAGAATTAAGGCAGTATCTATGCTAAGCAGCAAAGACTGTAGTCATCAACTAAGTTGGACTAAGAAATAAAGTCAGTGAACTTGAATTAAATATCCCTAATTGTACCAAAAGGAGTAATAGAGAAAAAGAACACAGATCTTCTCCTCAGACAGTCCTAAAATAGATCCCTAACTGAAAATTTTAAATAGTTTTTAAAGGGTCCAAAGAAAAAAAAAAATTAAGGTAAAAAGTTATGTCAGTAGCAACTTTAAAAAGTCATTGAGATCAGAAAGCAGAACCAAACTATCCATTCGTGCTATTAAAAATGATCTTCTCTGGAGTATAGTTCATGCTTTCATTTTCCTAGTAATAATTTTCCCCTTTTATTTTAAAATCTATTGCTTTTTATTCTATCAAAAAACCTATCTAAAGTCAAGGAAAGTTTTGGTTACAAAGGACTTGGAATAGAGTTTATGAAAGCATTTCTTTATAGGACAGTATTCTCCAACTTATAGAAATCTATTTCTTTTCATTAACCTAGGAAATCAAAAACAATAAAAGTTAACTTACAAATTAGTCCATATTTATTGAAAGAATGATTTATTATTTTTCTCTGTATCCCAAAGTAAGACCACATAATTTGTTCAAGTATTTTTTCCTCCTTGGGACAATTTATCTTGTTTGACTGAAAATTAGGGAAAGGCTATGATTTTATTTTTTCTTTTTTTTATATATTATAATTGTATATTATAATTTAACAACCTTATACAAATAATCATTATTAAAGAAAAGATCCTCATATCTGACTAAATTTTAGAAAATATAATGATCAGATTGCTTTTCTGGCCTGTGTACTACAATTTGATACAAAAATAAATTGGAAAAAAAAACTTTCAGGAATTAGATAGATATATAGATATAAATATAATATATAGATATAGGAGGGATAAAAAAAAAGTAAATATCAAGTAAATATAAATACTTTGAGCAGGGAGTCAGCACAAATAAACAATGAGCCCAGAAATGCTTAGCAGAGAAAGCACAGGTAATGAGACTCAAAGGAACTTAGGGATTCTGAAAAGTGGAGGTAAGGAAGGAGCAACTAACAAGCATGGGGGACAATCTATATAAAAGCACAGAGATTAAATATTTAATGTAGGGAACAACAAGAATATCCATTTAAATAAAAAATAATTAGCAAAGGAACAAGGTGCATAGTATTATTTGGTAGTAAGGACTCAACTTTTTGTTCCTAAGGCCAGATTATTTACAATTCAATAAGTAGTAAATCAATCTAACATTTATGAAAGGTCTGCTATATGCAAAAGTCCTGTGTTAAAGCTCTGGAGAAGCAAAAAAAATAAAGATACAATTTCTATCCTAAATAGGAAGCAGCCAGGTGTTATAGTGATTAATGAACAGGCCTAGAGTCAGTAAAACTTAAATTCAACCTCAGATACTTAGAGCTGTGTTACACTGGGCAAGGCATTTAACCTCTATAATGTCTGTAAAATGGGGATAATAACAGTACCTACCTCACAGAAAAGTTGTGAGGATCAAATAAGATAATTTTTATTAAGTACTGCACACACTACCTAGCAGATACTTAATAATTGTTTGTTTCCTTCTTAAATAGTAATAAAAGTTGACACTTTACATAGACCTTTACAAACCATCTTGAATGCATGATCTCACATGATGCTTACAATCACCCTGTGAGTTAATTAATGTGGGTATAACCATCCCCATTTTAGAGCTGGAGATGTCTTTTTCGCAAAAACATCCTTCTTCTCTGAAGGATAAATTCACCTATCTAGTTGAAGTGACCTGTCCACTGTCACAGAGCTAATAAGTTTCTAACGCAGGAATCAAACCCAGATTTGCTAATATCAGGGCCAGCACAATGACTCAAGAAATTTCGAATCTCTAGAGGTAGATTTGACAGATAAACAGATTGAGTGTGAGAACAGGTAGAGTGGGATAGAGGACAGGATCCAGTCAAATAGTGCTCGTGGATATTTGGTTTCCTTGGTCATTGCCAGGAACCTTGGCTATTGTTTTGTCACTGAACTCTGGTGACACTGAAAAAGAGTGATCCTGAGGACTTTGTCCAACTCTGTCTTATTTAAATTTAATTCACACTCAAGTCAAGATATCCCCCTCTCTCAATGTCATTGGCCCTTTTTCAAGAAGAAAGGACAAACAACTACAACATCTTGGATAATTAGAGAAGTTGAAATCATTTCCATATGGGTGATATCAGGGATGTTATAAAAGAGGTAGTACCTGAGCTAAGCCTTGTAATAGAAAATGATATATAACAGGCTGAGGTGAGGGGGGAGTATATTCCACTTATTTCCTTAATGTTAAGTTTAAGGCACTGATATTGATAATGTTAGTACAAAAATTTGACAGTCGAAAAAATGAATCAGACTGTAATCTTGCCTCTATTTGACACTCAGGAAGACAAAGTTCATCAAATAAATGAGGGTGTTGTATTTCACTTCAATATCTTATGTGCAACTCAAGATAAAACAGGGCACTTTGGGTTACAGAAACAAAAATGCATTGAGAGCTTTGGTTAGCAATACCTCTTTCAGGTATTTCATTTATGCCTTAACTGAACTGAGCCCTAGTTGTAATTTAGATTCATTGCTGGAGCCTTAATCTGTTCCTTTGTTTGCTTTGCACTTAATTGCTTTAATATGTTATGTCGATTATTTGTGAAAATTCCAAGAAGAATCCTTTCATGCTGCTGCAAGGCACCCCATTTACAAGGTGCTAGAAATATTTTCTTTAGTTGAAACCTTTCCATTGAGTTTCTTCAGTTTCTAAAGAAAATGGCCTAGTTTAATAATGATTTGCCTTAACGTCCTATTCCTGGCTTATGTGCCTATGTCTCTTTCAGCCTTAATGAATAGGCTTTGTTCATCTTCCAAATGGTGGATAAATCAAGATGGATTCAATCCTCATTGATTGGGGGTCCACAACTTATGGGGGAGAAGAGGAAAGAAATCACTTTTTGTTGTTGTTGTTGCTGTTTGTCCTTCATTCTTAAGGCCAACCAGGACATCAGGGAGGGGATGCCCTGACAAGCAGGGAATTGGATTTGAGTGAGGGAGGGCTGGGCAAGATCACCTGCCTCACTTTCCCCTTCAGAACCATCTGGGTCCAGTGGCCAGACATAGGTTAAAATGACTGGAAATGGCTCTGGATGCAGTGGAAGACCTTGGTCTTTTTAAGCTAAAGTCTTTAACATGTCTCAGTTTGACTGAGGCAACTACCCACTCAATTGGTGATAAAGAAATGAGGCAAAGGAAACAATTCATTAAACTGTGGCTTCAAAATGATTCTCCAATTCAAAATCCCAGCTAAATATTCATTTCTTTATCATTTTATAGGTTTGAATGATTTTTGCCTTCAGAGCCACAGGCCTCTGTACAAAGCAGGCTTTCAGTCCACAGCTGATTGGTTTGCTCCCATTGATAACACATATAAGAATCTGATTTTAAACCCTGCAAGCTAGGAATCATAACAATAGTGATAATACCATACCAGCTCTAAGTTTTCTCCAAGTATCACCTCATTAATCCTTACAACATTCCTACAAAGTTACAAGGGGAGATATTATCTCTATTTTGTGGAAAGGATAAGTAACTTGGCTAAAGAAGCAAAGCATGCAAGAGGAGTCAAGTCTCTTAACTCATTCAATTTGCTCAATATGTCCTAGTGTGTATTTGCACGGGTTAAGAGAGTAATGCAGTTACTATATGGGAACAGTGTGAATTTAAATATGGAAGATATTCAAAGGAATCAGATGAGGTCATCTGAAAAAATATTATTCTCAAGGAAAATTAACTGTTATAGCTACTTCTAGAATTAAAACTGAAATGGATCTTATAAGCCACCCAATCCAATACCCCAATTGTACTAGTGAGGAAATTGAGAGATTCAGAGGCCAAATGACTGCCTAAGATCACAAAGGAAATAATAGTATGAGAGATATTGTAACCCATAGAGCTTAGTTATTTTCTGACAGGATAGAGAGTCTATAGAGGAAAACCATAGAATAAAAAAAAAATTTTTGAACTATAGAAAAGAGATCATTTCATTCAATGCCCACATTTTACAGATGAGAAAACCTGGCTTGGAAAATATAAGTAATGTGTGTAGGGCCAGAATTATTATAGGTGGTAGGGCCAGAATTTGTATCTTTTGTCCTCTATTTCAAATCCATGATTCTTTCCATCAACGTCAAAAGACTTAATAGGTATACACACTCTCTCTCTCTCTCTGTCTCTCTCTCTTTCTCTTTGTCTCTCTCTCTCTCTCTCTCTCTCTCTCTCTCTCTCTCTCTCTCTCTCACACACACACACACACACACACACACACACACACACACAAATCATCATTATTATTGACCTGAACAGCTAAAAGTCATAGAATAATTGTCCATCAAGCAGTAAGTGTTGCTTAAGTTTCCACTTACCTATGTTCAGAACCATGTTAGGTTTTGTGTGGATGATATACAATGTTTGTTCTCAAAGAAAATATAATACTAGACTAACACATCAATTATCTGGCAATATAAAAGAGTATACAAATGTGAGTTCTAAGTAAATACTGGTAACTGGACAGGTAATTGCAGAATTAGGCCTTTATTCCACTATGTAGCTGTATAGTCCTCATTCCCTTGGTTTATAGCTCCTATTTTATGCAGTGTTAATTCTTGAGGGCAGAGACTGTGTTGCTATCTTTAATATGTTCTACAAACAAAGCAAGATATAGTAAAATAGGGACTTCCAGAAGTGGAGCCGAGATAGTATATTAAAGTCAGGAAGCTGCTAGAGCTCTCCTAGTTTCCCTCAAAAATCACATGAAATTGATCCTCTGAACAGTCTGGCAGAATGAAACCTCTCTCCAGCTCAAGACACGCTGGAAAAACTTCAAAAAGGTCAGTTTCACCATGGTGAAAAGGATGCTCAGCTAGCTCAGCTAGACTCTTGGAAGGCCAGTGAGAAGAGTCTTAGTCACAGTAAATCAGCACCTGAGACCCTCAGTCTGAGCTCAGCAGAAGGGCACAGCAGAGGGGCGGCTTCTGGCCCCAGCTCAGAAGAAAACTCTTTCCTGGACAGAGCCCACAAAGCTACCCACTGCAAACACAAGAAGGTGCCGTGCAAATTTGAGCTCAGAGTTGCATAGGAAGCTTGGATCAGCGCCCCCTTTACCCCAGGAGCAGAACTTGATCTTAAAAGTAAAAAAAAAAAAAAAAAAAAAAAAAAAAAAAAAAAAAAGAGGAAATGCCAAAAGAAAAGGAAAGAAAATGAGCAAGAAATAGAAATGTACCTTGGCCATAGAAAGTTACTCTGGTAACAAGGCAGACCAAAACCAGATGAGGATAGAATGTCCACAGAAGAAATCTCCAAGAGTGATATGAATTGGTCTTAAGCCAAAGAGCCCTTTTAAAAGGCAAATAAAAGAGGTAGAAGAAAAAAATAGGAAGGAAATGAGAAGTATGCATGAGCGAATTAACAACTTAGAGAAGGAAGGAAAAATAATTACCTGAAGAAAATAAGTCCTTAAAAACTAGAATTAACCAAAAAAAAAAAAAAAAAAAAAGATACAAAAGCCGACTGAAGAAAATCATATGTTAAAAACTAGAACAGGGCAAATGGAACATAATGACTCTATGACACAATAAGAATCAAACTAAAAAGAATGAAAAAAATGGAAGAAAATGTGAGATACATCATTGAAAAAACAACAGACCTGGAAAATAGATCCAGAAGAAAAAATTTTAAAATTATGGGCTCACTTGAAGACCATGACCAAAAAAAGAGCATTCTAAATGAGACCATTTAGAAAAACTACCCAATATTCTAGAAACAGGTGGGGAAATACTCATTGAAACAATCCATCAATCACCTTTAGAAAAAAATCCCACAAGGGAAACCCCAGGGAAAATTGTTGCAAAACTCTGAAACTACAAATTTAAGGAAAAAATACTGCAAGCTGCCAGACAAAAACAATTCAAATATCATGGAACAACAGTCTAATTATCTAGGATCTGGAAGCTTCTACAATAAGGGATTGGAAAGCCTGGAATACTGTATTCTAGAAGGCAAAGAACCTAGGATTACAACAAGAATTAACTACCCAGTGAGACTCAGCATCATCTTTCAGGGGAGGTGATGGAGCTTCAATGAACTGAGACTTTCAATCATTTCTTTTGAGAGAAAAAAAAAGCAGAACTAAATAGAAAATTTAATCTACAAACACAGTACTTAAGAGAAATACACACACACACACACACACACACACACACACACACACACACACTTATATCCCCCCCATACACATATATAATAAAGGTTAAACTTTTTATATACCTAGATGGAAAAATGATATCTGTAACTCTTGAGAATTATATCTGTTATTGAGGCAGTTAAAGGGGGTAGATGTGGACAGTAGGTGTGGTTGTGAATGAACTCTGATGTGATTACATCAAAGAAAAAGACATTAAGGGGTGAGAAAAGGTCTGTACTGGAAAAAGAGGAAAGGGGAGGTATAATCAGACCTATCACAATTGAAGGAAAGAAAGGAGGGGGATGAATACTGTCTGTAGATTGATCTTATCAGTTTGGGATCCAAGAGGGGAATAACTTAATCATTCAGTTGAGTATAGAAATTTACCCAACCCTATAAAGAAGTATCAAGAGAAAAAGGAAAGAAAAGGGACTGACAGAATAGAAGGGAGGGCAAAAACACTAAGGAGAAAGGTAAGAAAAGGGGGGAAAGGTGATAGAAGATAAGTTAGTGGAAGTAGTATATTAAAAAACACTAAGAAGAGAAGGGAGAGTGTGATAGGAGATAAGGTAGTGAGTGGGGTAGGTAAAAAAAAAAAAAACAACACATGACTAAGGACAGGGTGGAAAGAGAGAACAAAAGTATATAAAAATAGAAAATAAGATGGAGGGAAATAAAAGTTAATAACCATAACTTAATGTGAATGGAATGGACTCTCATAAAACAGAAGCAAATAGCAGAGTGGATTAAAAACAGAATCTTACAATATATTGTTTACAAGAAACACATTTGACACAGAGAGACACATACAGAGTAAAAGTAAAAGGCTAGAATAGAATTTATTATGCTTCAGTTGAAGTGATAAAAAGCAAGGGTAGCAATTCTGATCTCAGATAAAGCAAAAGTAAGAATAGGTCTTATTAAAAGAAATAAGGAAGGAAAGTATATCTTGATAAAGGATGCTGAAACTAAAGAAGTAGTAACGATACTAAATGTATATGTACCAAGTTGTAGGGCAGGCAAAATCCTAGAGATTTTAAGCCAGTTACAGGAAGAAATTGTTCTAGTGGTAGACTTCAACCTTCCCCTCTCAGAATCAGACAAATATAATCACCAAAAAAAAAAAAAAAATGAAACTAAGGAGGTTAATAGGATTCTAGAAAACATAGATATGCCAGACCTCTGTAGAAAATTGATTAGGGACAGAAAGGAATACAGAGAGACACATACAGAGTAAAGGTAAAAGGCTAGAATAGAATTTATTATGCTTCAGCTGAAGTGATAGAAAGCAAGGGTAGCAATTCTGATCTCAGATAAAGCAAAAGTAAGAATAGATCTTATTAAAAGAAATAAGGAAGGAAAGTATATCTTGATAAAGGGTGCTGAAACTAAAGAAGTAGTAGCGATACTAAATGTATATGTACCAAGTTGTAGGGCAGGCAAAATCCTAGAGATTTTAAGCCAGTTACAGGAAGAAATTGTTCTAGTGGTAGACTTCAACCTTCCCCTCTCAGAATCAGACAAATATAATCACCAAAAAAAAATGAAACTAAGGAGGTTAATAGGATCCTAGAAAACATAGATATGCCAGACCTCTGTAGAAAATTGATTAGGGACAGAAAGGAATACAGCTTTTCTTCAGCAATAACATGGCACCTACACAAAAATTGGCCATGTATTAGGGAATAAAATCCTCACAATCAAATGCAGAAAGGTAGAAATAGTAAATTCTTCCTTTTTAGATCACAATGCAATAAAAATTGTATTCAATAATGGGCCATGGAAAGATAGTCTAAAAACCAATTGGAAATTAAATAATCTTGTTTTAAAGAATGAGTGGGTCAAAGAATAAATCATAGAACCAATCCATAATTTCATCTAAGAGAATGACATTAGTGAGACAATATCCCAAAAACTATGGGATATGGCCAAAGCAGTTCTTAGGAGAAATTTTATAACTCTAACTAGCTACATAAATAAAATAGATAAAAAGGAGATCAATTAATTAAGTTTATAATTTAAAAAAGAACAAATTAACCCCCCCAATTAATTATCAAATAAGAAATTCTGAAATTCAAAAGAGAGATGAATAAAATAGAAACTAAGAAAACTATTGAACTAATAAATGAAACAAAGTTAGTTTTATGAAAAAAATTAGCAAGATATATAAACTTTTGGTTAATTTAATTAGAAAAAGGAAAGGAAAAAAATAAATCAGCATCAAAAATGAAAAGGTTAAACTTATTACCAATGAAAAAAAGAAATTTAAGCAATAATTAGAAGATATTTTGCCCAACTCTATGGCAGCAAGTCTGACAATCTAACTGAAATGGTTATATATTTATAAAAATATAAATTTCCCAGGTTAACAGAAGAGGAAATAAATTACTTAAATGGTACCATTTTAGAAAAAAGAAATTGAACAAATCATTAATGAACTCCCTGAGAAAAAAATCTCCAGGGCCAGAGGGATTCACAGTGAATTCTACCAAATATTTAAAGAACATTTAATTCTAATAATATGTAAACTATTTGGAAAAACACAGATAAAGAAGGAGTACTATCAAATTCATTCTATGACACAAATATGATACTGATACCTAAACCAGGAAGAGCAAAAACAGAGAAAGAAAATTACAGACAAATGTCCCCAATGATGCAAAAATTTTAAATAAAAGCAAATAAAATATACTATTAAAACACAGTTTTATATTTCATTAATTCAAGTGAGTATACTTACTTATTAAATAGGTATTTCTCTGCAAAGATCACACATGAGTTCATCCTCTTGAATTTATTCTGAGCTTGTATTCCCCTCACTGTCAGGAAAAATTCTCATTCCACTATAGCGTATCCTCAAATCCAATTACTACATTTATTTCAAGTTTAATAGTTTAATATATATTTATAAATATTTATAGCAGCTCTTTTTGTGATGACAAAGAATTGGAAATGAAGAGGATGTCCATCAGTTGGGCAATGGCTGAACAAGATGTGATATATGAATATAATGAAATACTATTACTCTATAAGAAATGATGAGAAGGCTAATTTCTAAAAAACATGGAAAGATTTACATGAACTGATTCTGAATGAAGTGAGCAGAAGCAAGAGAACATTGTACACACATTTTGTGGTGATAAACAATTTTAAAATTAGACTTTCTCTGCAATACAATGATCCAACACAATCCCAAAAGACTTGTGATGGAAAATGCCATCTACATTTGAGAAAGAGCTAAATACAGAATAAACCATACTATTTTTATTTTTTTAATTTGTTTTTTTTTTAATTTTTCTTTCTCATGAATTTTCCTTTTTGTCCTGATTGTTATTTCACAACATGACTAATATGGAAATATGTTTAAGATTATATATGTAAAGCATATGTCAGATTTCTTGCTCTCTTGATGAGGAGAGAAACGAGGGAAGAAGGGATAGAAAAATGAAACTCAAAAGATTAAAAAAATGAATGTTGAAAATTATCTTTACATATACCCGAGGAAAAAATAAGATACTATTAAGTGAAAAAAAAAGAAATTTACAAAAAAATAACAACAATCCTTTAGCGTATTAGAAGTAGTCTTATCCTCATTTTACAGATGAGAAAACTGAGGCTTAGTGACGTTAACTAATTTGACTATACCTAAATAGGAAGTATATGAATTGGGGTGGAAACAGCTTTCTCGTGACTTCATTTCATAAACATTAGAGATATATTTATATATGTTTGTGTCTTCATTCCAATTAGCAAACCAGTTCCTTGAAAACAAGGTCTGTATCTTAGCGCAATGTCTGACTCAGAGTAAGCATTCCATTTCTTGATGAAGTAATGGTCAGTATCTCTGAATCTTTCTAGTCTATTTTTAAGATAATAGACTATTAGTCTAAAAATGGTTGAGATCACTACAACTTCCCTTTTATTTTTGCATCACATTTTTCTATTCTCTTATTTCCTAGCATAGATAGATATTCCCATCTCTTCAGTTTTTTTTTTCCTTTTTATATGCCCTGAGTATTTCTCCTTTTTTATTGTCTTGATATATTGTTTTAAAAAAAATGTTTTTTATTTATTTTGTTAAATATTTCCCAATTACTTGTAAAAACAATTAACACTTGCTTTGTAAAATTTTGAGTTTCAAATTCTCTCCTTCCTGCCTTCTCCTCTCCCTTGAGAAGGCAAGCAATATATCAAGTATATATGTGAAATATATTTCCATATTAGCCTTATTACAAAAGAAAACACACATATTCAAGACAAGAAAAATTAAATTAAAAAGTAAGCTTCCAGTGAGCAACTAGGTAGTGTAGTGGATAGAGCACCAGCCCTGAAGTCAGGAGAACATGAGTTCAAATCTGGCCTCAGAAACTTACCATCTCCTAGCTGTGTGACCCTGGGCAAGTCACTTAACCCCAATTGCCTCAGGGGAAAAAAAAGTATGCTTCCATCTTCAGATTTCATCAGTTCTCTCTCTGGAGATGAATAGCATTTTTCACTATGAGTTGTTTAGAATCGTCTTGCAACATTCATTTGATCAGAATAAGTGAGATTCTCACATTTGGTCCTCATTACAATATTGCTGTTACTGGGTACAATATGCTTCTGGTTCTGTTCACTTCATTTTACTTCTCCATTTCTTTTGAGGACACTTCATTCTTCCTTATAAACAAAAGAATAGAAAGATATTTCTTCATTCCTATTACTGAGAATACTCAGTATCATTTCCAAACTTCAATTTGAGTCAAGGAAATGAGTTACAATTCTTTATTCCCTCAAACAGAAGTAGTGAAAGTCCAATATAACAGAGTTCATTGGTAACACAAGCTAACATCAATCTTCTAACACTATTGTTATAAAGGGGTCCCACTGTACCTTGAATCAGCAGCATTAAAAAAATAACAGACTGAAAGTCTTCCCCATGAGATGTTGTATGGAAACTTCTTTCCTTTGGTTTATAGAAGATGTGACTTTTTTTTTTACTAAGATCTAACAGCTGGTCTCTCAAAAGAGGGCAGTGATTGTCATGACAGTGACCTTAGAGAAGGCCTGGCTGCCTGCTCAGTCAGCTGGAGACTGAACGTTGTAAAACTGCCAGTTACTGAAGAAAGGTTGAAAAATAAAGATGGGGGAGAAAAAAAGAATTAACAGCAGAAGGGAGGAAACAGGGAATGACAGTGTGAGACTTTGGCAATTAAAGCTGGAAGTCACGGCATTTGCAGTAAGTGGCAGAGATCCTGCACATATTATTCCTAGGAAACAAAGAAAAAGACCGTGTATATCACCATGGAAATGTGAACGGTACCACTCTAACAAACATACAAATGTCTCCCATTCCCTTATGCTTAAACAGGTTCTTTTAGATATGCTGGTAGCAGAAAGGAGAGATCAGCCTATTATTAAAAAAAGAAAAATATATGAAAATATTATTATATAAGTTTATTATGCAACATTTTGGTATCCTAATGATATTAGCATTCAATGTGAAATGCAGACTTTAGCAACTAGACAATACGAGTTTTCTCACTTTCTCAAGAATATGAAATAACTCAACTGAAAAATGTAATCAACAATATTTGAGGCTCCATAAATGTTACTAGCAACTTTCTTTTCATATACTAACACTTTATAAAAGTCATTGTTTTTAAATTATTATTATTTTAAAATACAACCAACAATTTATAGGTACATATTTGATAGTGCAGTGTGTAGTGATAAATTTGTGTGTGTGTGTGTGTGTGTGTGTGTGTGTGTGTGTGTGTGTGTGTGTGTTTTAGAAGTAGGGATTGGAGGAGGTCTGGTCAAAGGATGAAGGAATAGTCTGGTTTCCTAGGTATTCTGCCTGATGTAATCACCCACATAGATGTTTGGTGAGTCTCCCAATCAATTAAACAGGCTCCACAGAAGACTTTGTTGGCTTTTGATTTTCAATCTATTGAAACAAAAATTAAAAATAAACAAGAAAGGGATAAACTAAGGGCAAATAAAAGCATTTTCAAAGGCAATGCTGAAAAATTGATCCAACCTTTATCTCAGTGGGTCAATTGCCATTCCCTCAGTCTACCTAAAGCTTCTGAATAGACAGAGCAAGATTAACCAAGGAGGAGGGGAGGGAAGGGGAAGGATAAGGAGGGAAAGGAGAGGACAGAAAAACAAAGAACAGGTTTGAAACAGAAGAGAGGAGGGGCAGGAGAGAAAGCCAGGAAATAAGGAGGGAGAGACAGAAGAAGAAACAAGGAGGTAGAAATGGGGGAGAATGAATAAGAACAGAGGGAGAGGAAAAGTAAGAAAGGGAAATAAAAGAAAAGAAAGAGAAGAGAGAAAAAGAAATCCTTCTTTGTATGGACAGATTGAGAGGGAAATAGAAAATAAACAGAGCCAACCCCCATTAAATTCAAAAGCACCCTAAAGTTGCAAAAAACTAATTGGAGCAAAAAAATGAAATATAACCCTTTGAGAAAGCCCAATTGGAAGATAAAGCTGAGTCTTAATCTTACCAGTAGGTCCTCCTTTTATATCAAATCTTCAATTAAAAACAATGACCCATGTTGATAATGCAGTATTAAATGAAGCCCATTACATAAAGAATTCTAAATGTGACTCGATTTTTATATACTTTTTCTATTATATTATTGTTGTGATGATCAAGTATGAAGTTAGAAATGCTGTTATATTTCAATTGAAATTTATTTTATAGCATTGATATTCCCTCCATTTCACTTTCTTTTTCTAATCCTTATTAAGATTCCTAAGAAGAACCTAATTTGAGTTACTTTGAAAAATTTGTAATTTTGAAATAAATACTTAATTTCATTTTATTAGAGTGAACTATTACATACCCAACAATGTGCTCATTCCTTTTGATATATAAATTTAAAGGTATGGTTAGGTATGTAAACAGCCACATCTGACCAGGAGATCAAGGATTGAAGAGATAAGAGAAGCAAATCACTACCTTATTCCTTGTTTCTTCCTCTTTAATCTTTGCTTCCCTTGACTGGAAATGCAGAATCCTGAACTAATGTCCAAGTGCTGTGGGAAGCATATAGTTCTTTTGGTGTGTATGGAGGGAGAAGGGAAGAAGGATTACAGAGCCTCATGATCCTTTTGTGTATAGAAGTGGGAAAAGCTATTTTATTTATGATTCTCTTGTTGCCTTTGAGACTCTCCAGCAAAGCCCCATTTATAAATTAATTCAATGTCAGCACAGTATTGCTAAAAGGAAATGGGACTTGTAATTAGGAGAACCATGTTTAAATTCTGATTTTTGCCACTGAACGTTTCTAAGCTTTTTTTTTTTCATTTATACAACTGAAGTAATAGTCCTTTTAATATGTATACAATAGTTTCAATACAATACAATAAATTCCAGTAGTTTCTCATTCCCTCCATAGGTAAATATACAATCTTCTGTTTTGAACACTTTTAAAAAAAATTTTGAATGGAAAGTGCTTTATAAACTAGAGCTTTTCTATCATCTTAATACCTTACTCCTGTCTCCTCAGTGACTCTAATGTCTTTTCTATTCTTCCCGCATGCCATGCCATCACCCATTCCTGACCTTTTCACTGATCATCTCTCTAGCCTGAAATTTCTTATATCCACTTCTTGGTTTCCTTCAAGTCTCAACTAAAATCCCACCTTCCTGATATCCCATAATGTTGGTGTCTTCCCTCTGTGATGATCTTATTTATATCTTGATCATACACTGTTACTTTTAGGTTTTCTTCTGCATTAGGCTATGAGCTTTTTGAGAATAGGCACTTTTAAAATCTGTTTTGTTTGTTTGTTATCTCTAGCCCTTAGCACAAGGTCTGGCACAGAGCAGGTGATTAATAAACGTTTACTTACTTGACTTTCAATACTGATATTAAGATCTTCTTGTGGGAAAAGTGTTTTGCATGATGAAAAAACTAAAAATATAAATTACTATTATTCATTTTTCTTTATTAAAAATATGATATAGTAGAAAAATGATTAGACAGAGTCACAATAACTATATTCAAATCTCAACTATATCACTAATTAGCTATGTGGCATTGAGTAATACATTTAATAACAATTAAACAATCTAACTGAGCTATGCAAAAGTGGAATTGGAATAAGGATCTCTCCTCAAATATGGCTTCTCACAGATGGTTTATCCAGACCAGAGAATATACATCCTTTCTTCTGTGTTCAAAACATTCTCATTGAAGCTAATCCTTCAAAGTAACAACTCTCTCCAAGTTAAACCCATTCAGATTTGTGATAATTTTCATTTACATATTCTCATTATAGCCATATATTTCCCTATAGCATGTTCTTTCCTGCTGGAAAAAGCTCCTTCATTCTGCAAACCCATCCATTGTATGCCAAAATCCATCTCTCTTCTTCCCTCTTACTCATCCTCTTAAAACCCATGCCCTTTTTTGCTTTGGCATGAAAAGAATCATTATGCCTTCATTTTTTACTCATGGACTTGTTAGGATTACATTGTTCATTTTCCTAGGACCTCCTCTTCTTACTCCCAGTTTATACACTCACTCACTCCATTATTCCACCCCACAAAATATACTCACCTGCTAGGGACTGTGGGGTTTCATTTATAATGTTTAAGTCTTTTATTCTATCTATAATTGGGATAGGAGATTATGGCCCCTGAGATGAAATGGCATGGCCTTTGGGAAGGAAAATGATCATGGGGAGGACAGGTGGTATGGCTGGATTAAATTTTTAGGGAAGTAATGTAATTTCTATTACAGAGCACTGCTTCTTTTCAACATTGTTTTCCTCACAAATTGATACTTTTGAGAGTAAGGCACAGCAGGATATAAAAAAGGTATTTTATAGCAAGTTCTGTAAAGGAAATAACATAGAAATTGGCTAATAGTAGTCATATAGTCATATGTACAAAACCTCTATGACTAGAATGGTTGTGAGAATCATAATACAAATAATAATAAGTATTATTTTAATGCTGACTATTTTCCAGACCTGAAGTAAGGAAAAGTTCATTGTTTGGACACTTACTAGCTCTGTGATCTTGAGTGGGTCACTTAATCCTGTTTACCTCAGTTTCCTCATTTATAAAATGATCTGGATAAGAACAGAGCAAAACATTCCAGTGTTGTTGTCAAGAAAATCCCAAGAGGATCAAACAGTACTGAAGTATCAAACAATACTGAAACACTTAAAAAACAATAATAATTAAAAAAATACTCTTAGGAGGTAAGTGTTAATATTGTTCTTATCTTACAGTTGAGGAAGCTGAAA
Source organism: Sminthopsis crassicaudata (assembly GCF_048593235.1). Lineage (NCBI taxonomy): Eukaryota > Metazoa > Chordata > Mammalia > Dasyuromorphia > Dasyuridae > Sminthopsis > Sminthopsis crassicaudata. Next base: position 517,303,142 of record NC_133618.1, read on the forward strand.
CAGGATTAAATGATTTGTCCAGAATTTGTTAGTGTCTGAGGCTGGATTTGAACTCATGTCTTTCTGACTCTAGAACCAGTGCTCTATACACTGCACCACCTAGCTGCATGAAACACATTATATAAATTTCTAAAACATGATATAGTGACTGTTAAGACAATTATTACTTTTCAATATGCACCATTTTTAGTATTACTTCCATAATTCCATTTCTCATTTTACATAGAATTTCTTTATCAGAATTCTCAGTTCTGACTCCTTTTTTCTCTTTATTTTTAGCATTTTTCTACTAATTTAGTATACTAGTAAATACTTTAGTATTTAGTATAATATTCTAGTATTTTAAATATTTTTCCACAGTTATGTCAAGAAATTTTTAGCATTAATTTTACAAGATTTTGAGTTCCAAATTTTCTTTCTTTTCTTTCCAATTCCATTTTTTTGGAAAATGGTAGACAATTTGATATAGATTGCATATATTATCATAAAAAATATATTTCCATATTACTCACAGTTGTAAAAGAAGAAACAGATCAAAAGAGAAAAAAGTGAAAAAAAGAATGTTTTATTAAAGCTTTTTATTCACAAAGCATATGCATGGGTAATTTTTCCAGCATTGACCCCTGCATCCCCCCATGCCTTCTCTCACCCAGCAGGCAGTCTAATACATGCCAAATATGCCAAAATACATGCCAGATCCAATATGCCTATACATATTCATACAGTCATCTGGTTGCACAAGAAAAATCAGATCAAGAATAAAGAAAAAGAAAAACTGAGAAAAAAGAAACAAAATGCAAGCAAATAATAACATAGAGATTTAGAATGCTATAGTGTGTTCCACCCTCTGTTCTCATGGTTTTCTATCTCTGGGTGTAGATGGCTCTCTTCATTATTGCACAAGTGAAACTGGTCTGAATTATCTCATTGTTGAAGAGAGCCACATCCACTAGAATCCACTTCCATCAGATTATATCTTCATACAATATTGTTATTGAAGTGTATAATGTTCTCCTGGTTCTGCTCATTTCACTTTGCATCAGTTCATGTAAGTCTCTCCAGGCCTTTCTGTAATCATCCTGCTAATAGTTTCTTACAGAACAATAGTGTTCCATAACATTCATACATCATAAGTTATTCATTCATTCTCCAACTGATGGGCTCATTTTCCAGTTTCTTGCCACAACAAAAGAGCTGCCACAAACATTTTTGCACATACAGGTCCCTTTCCCTTCTTTAATATCTCTTTGGAATATAAGCCCAATAGTAACACTGATAGATCAAAGGGGTATGCACAGTTTGATAACTTTTTGAGTATAGTTTCAAATTGCTCTCCAGAATGGTTGGATCTGTACACAACTCCACTAACAATGCATCAGTGCCCCAGTTTTCCCACATCCCCTCCAACATTCATCATTATCTTTTCCTGTCATCTTAGCCAATCTGACAAGTGTGTAGTTATATCTCAGAGTTGTCTTGATTTGCATTTCTCTGATCAATAGTGATTTGGAGCACCTTTTCATATTGCCACAATTAGTTTCAATTTTTTCATCTGAAAATTGTATGTTCATATTCTTTGACCACTTAACAATGGGAGAATGGCTTGAACTATTATAAATTTGAGTCAATACTCTATATATTTTAGAAATGAGGGCTTTATCAGATCCTTTAGATATAAAAATGTTTTCCCAGTTTATTGTTTCCCTTCTAATCTTTTCTGTTTAAGTTTTGTTTGTACAAAAACTTTTTAACTTAATATAATCAATATTATCTATTGTATGATCACTAATGATCTGTAGTTCTTCTTTGATCACAAATTCCTTCCTCCTCTACAAATCTGAGGGGTAAACTATCCTATGTTCTTCTAATTTGTTTATAATCTCATTCTTTATGTCTACATCATGAACCCATTTTTACTTAATCTTGGTATACAGTGTAAGGGGTAGGTCTATGCCTACTTTCTGCCACACTAGTTTCCAATTTTCCCAGAAGTTTTTGTCAAATAGTGAATTCTTATCCCAAAAGGTAGGGCTTTTTGGTTTGTCAAATATTAGATTGTTATAGTCTTTGGCTATTTTGTTCTGTTATCTGTGAGCCTAACCTATTCCATTGATCAACTTCTCTATTTCTTAGCTAGTACCAAATGGTTTTGATGACTACTGCTTTATAATATAGTTTTAGATCTGGTACAGCTCGGCCACCTTCATTTGATTTTCTATTCATTAATTCTTTTGAAATTCTTGACCTTTTGTTCTTCCAGATGAATTTTGTTGTCATTTTTTTCTTAGTTCAGCAAAATGGTTTTTGGGGAGTTTGCATTAAATAAATAGATTAGTTTAGGAAGTATTGTCATCTTTAGTATATTTGCTCAACTTATCCAAGAGCACTTGATATTTTTCCAGTTATTTAGATCTGAATTTATTTGTGTGGAAAGTGTTTTGTATTTTTGCTCATATAGTTCCTGACTTGCCCTTGACAGATAAATTCCCAAATACTTTAGATTATCAACAGTTATTTTAAATGGAATTTCTCTTTTTATCTCTTGCTGTTGGATTTTGTTAGTGATGTATAAGAATGCTGATGATTTATGTGGATTTAATTTGTATCCTGCAACTTTTCTGAAGTTGTGGATTATTGCTAATAGTTTTTTTAGTTGATTATCTGGGGTTCTCTAAGTATACTATCATATCATCTGCAAAGAGTGATAATTTGGTTTCATCATTACCTACTAATTACCTACTAATTCCTTTATTCTCTTTTTCTTCTCTTATGACTAAAGCTAGCATTTCTAATACAATATTGAATAGCAATGGTAATAGTGGACAACTTTGTTTCACCCAGATCTTGAGAATTGTTTTAGTTTATCCCCATTACATATGATGCTTGCTAGTGGTTTTAAATAGATGCTACTGATTATTTTAAGGAAAAGTCCACTTATTCCTATACTCTCTAGTGTTTTTAATAGGAATGGGTGTTGGGTTTTATCAACTGCTTTTTCTGCATCTATTGAGATAATCATATTTTTTTTGTTAATTTGGTTATTGATATAGTAAATTATGTTAATAATATTCCTAATATTGAACCAGCCCTGCATTTCTGGTATAAATCCTACTTGGTCATAGTGTATTATCCTGGGGATGATTTTCTTTAATCTTTTTGCTAATGTTTTATTTAAGATTGTAGCATCAATATTCATCAGGGAGATTGGTCTATAATTTTCTTTCTCTGTTTTTATCCTACCTAGTTTAGTATCAGTACCATGTCTGTATCATAAAAGGAGTTTGATAGGTGTCTTTCATTCCCTATTTTTTCAAATTGTTTATATGGTATTGGAGTTAATTGTTCTTTAAATGTTTGGTAGAATTCACATATAAATTCATCTTATCTTGGGGATTTTTTCTTAGGGAGTTGATTAATAGCTTGTTCTATTTCTTTTTCTAAAATAGGACTACTTAAGTAATTTATTTCCTCTTCTATTAATCTGGGCAATCTATATTTTTGTAGATATTCCTCCATTTCACTTAGGTTATCAAATTTATTGGCATAAAGTTGGACAAAGTAATTCTTGATAATTGTTCTAGTTTCTTCTTCATTGGTGGATAGTTCTCGCTTTTCATTTTTGAAACTTAACAATTTGATTTTCCTCTTTCCTTTTTCTAATCTAATTAACTAAAAGTTTATCTATTTTGTTGGTTTTTTTATAAAACCAACTCTTAGTTTTATTTATTAATTCAATAGTTTTATTTTAGTTTCAATTTTATTGATCTCTCCAATTTGGTTTTGGATTGGGGTTTTTAAATTATATTTTTTTCTACTTTTTAAAATTGTATGCTCAATTCATTGATCTGTTCTTTCCCCACTTTGTTGATGTAAGAATTTCAGGAAATACATTTTCCCCAAATACTGTTTTGGCTGTATCCTGAAAATTTTGACATGCTGTCTCATGTTGTCATTATCTTTAATAAAATTGATTTTTTTCTATAATTTTTTTCTTTCACCCATTTATTTTTTAGGGTGAGATTACTTGATTTCCAACTATTTTTAAATCTATATTTCTACTGCTCTTTGATTAGTATAATTTTATTGAATTATAAACCTGAAAAGAATATACTTAATATTTTTGTCTTTCTACATTTGATTTTGAGATTTTTATGTCTTATAGACAATTTTTGTGTAGGTTCCATATGCTGCTGAGAAAAAGGTATATTCCTTTCTGTTCCTATTCAGTTTTCTCCAAAGGTTTGTCATATGTAACTCTTGTAATATTCTTTTTATCTCTTTCTTCTTTTTTTTTTTTTTTGGATTTATGGAGTTCTGAGAAGGGATGATTGCGATCTGTTACTAGGATACTTTTTACTGTCTGTTTCTTCTTCTAACTCACTTAACTTCTCCTATAAGAATCTGAATGCTATGTCAGTTATTATGATTAGTATTGATATTGCTTCATTATCAATAGTATCCTTTAGCAAGATGTTGTTTCCTTCCTTATCTTTTTTAATTAGGTCTATTTTCACTTTCACTTTGGCTGAGATCAGAAATGCTACCCCTCCTTTCTTTACTTCCGATGAAGCATAATAGATTTTGTTCCAGCACTTTACCTTTCCTCTGTATGTGTCTCTCTGCTTCAAGTGTGTTGTTTGTAAACAACACATTGTAGAATTCTGTCTGTTGATCCATTCTGCTATCTGCTTCCATTTTATGGGAGAGTTCATCCTATTTACATCACAATTATGATTACTAACTTTGTATTTCCTACAAGCCTATGTTTCCTTCTGTTTGTCATATTTCTCCTTTCACCCTTTCCTTTGTGTTTTCCTTCTGTCTACCACTTCCTTTAATCTGTCTCCTCCCCACCTCCCATCTGTCAACTGTTTCTCTCTTTATTTAATCTCTTTCTCCCATACTTCTCTATATAGTAAAAAGAGATTTTTATAATTCAACTAATTATGTATATTATTCCCTCTCTGAGCCAATATTGATGAGAGTAAAATAGAAGCAATGCTTATCGCCCATCCTCCCATCTTTGCCTCCAGTATAACAGGTCTTTTGTACCTTTTCATGTGAAATAATTCATACCATTCTACCTTTCCCTTCCTTCTGTACCCAGTTTATTCTTTCTCATGCAATAATTGTTTCTGTTCCCTCAATTTCATCTTATACTTATACTTTCTATTCATTTTTTTAAGAATTACAAGTATCATCTTCCCATGCAGGGATGTAAACAGTTTTGCTCTATTGAATGCCTAATGTTTTCTTGCCCCTTTTTATCTGTTTATAATTCTCTTGAAATAGAAGTCAAATTTTGGGTTTTATTCCAAGTTTCTCTTTTTGAAAGTTTAAAATTCCTCTATTTTGTTGAATAATCATTATTTTCCTTTGATGTACTATGCTTCATTTTGTAGAATAAATGATTCTTGGTTGTAATCCTAGCTCCTTTGCAGAATATCATTATTTCATGACCTCCTATCTTTTAATGTTGCAGCTGTCAAGTTCTTTGTAATCCTGAGTATAGCTCCCCAATATTTGAATTGTTTCTTTCTGGCCACTTGCATTATTTTTCTTAACCTGATAGTCTGGAATTTGAGTACAATGTTTCTTGGAGTTTTATTTTAGGTTCTCTTTCCTGAGGTAATCGGAGGATTCTTTCAATGCCTGTTTCTTTTTCTAGTTCCAGGATATTTAAGCAGTTTCCCTTGATAATTTCTTGAAAAACAAGGAGGTGATTCAGGCCAGTTCTAATAGACTTATGATGGAGAGCCATCTGCAACCAGGAAGAGGATTATGAGGATTGGCTGTGGATCATAACATAGTATTTTCACTTTTTTGTTGTTATTTCCTTGCTATTTTTTCTTTCTCTTTGTCCTTTTTGATCTGATTTTTCTTGTGCAACAAAATAAATGTAGAAATATTTCTAGAAGAATTGCACATGTTTAACCTATATTGAATTACTTGCTTCCTAGGGGAAGGCAGTGAGGGAAAGGAGAAAGAAAAATTTGGAACACAAGTTTTTGCAAGGTGAATGTTGAAAACTATCTTTTCATTTATTTTGAAAATAAAAAGCTATTGACTTCTGGCCAAGAAGGCAGAGAGGACACACACATCTATCTAAGCTCCTTCTTGCTCTCAGAATACTTTATTTCATGACAAGGCCTTGGAATTAGGGCTTGAATGAAAAACCCACAAATACATTACCAACAGAATATGTTCTCAAAATTCACCCAAAAAGGTCATTTTTGCTTGAGGGCAGGAATGGTTAGACCAGGCACAAACTGCAGGCAGGCAGCGAGAGCATTGCTGGCAGGGAGAGCACAACAGGCAGCTAACACTGAGCAGACCAGAGTGGGGTGGAGTATGATCTCAGCCAGCAGAAAATCTGCAGGGAGAACTTTATCACAATGTGGGTACTTTGCCTTGGCAGCAAGCCAGTAGATCAGCAGAGAAGCTGTAAACACAGAAGGTAAAGACTATAACCCCAAATAGCTAGAGTTTCCTGTGACCTGGCCACCCCCACCCAGAGTGTCTCAGAATGCTCTCAAAGTCTCAGAGCACAGATGCAGCTCAGCCACAGTGTAGCCATTGCCATCCTGCTAGTGCATCACTGCTGCCTCCTGCAGTGTATAGAGGAAGCTCAGTAATACCATCCACCCCCAACTCCCACAAAAATAGACTGCATTTGCTTTTTTTATTAGTTTGTTTTCTTTGATTCTTCTTTGACAAAATGAGCAAAAAATTAAAGCGCACTCTAACAATAGATAACTTCTATATGGATAGAGAGCAGACTTCAAATCCTGAGGAGACTAAAAACATATTGTCTCCAGATGAATCTCCAAAGGGGGATATGATCTGATCCTCAATACACAAGAATATAATAGAAGAAATTAAAAAGGCTCTCACAAGAGAACTAGAAGAAAATTGGGAAAAAGAAAGGGAAGCTTGGCAAAAGACTCTGGATAAGTCATCCCACTCATTTAAATGTAGAGTGATAAAGAAATCAAATGCTTGAAAAACAGAATTATTGAATTGGAAAAAAAATAGCTCTCTAAAAAATAAAATTGGTGAAATAGAAAAAAAATCCATACAACAAAACAACTCACTTAAAAACTCAATTGAACAATTAGAAAAAGACATTTTAAAAAGTAAATGAAGAAAATAATTCATTAAAAATCAGAATTGAACAAATGGAATTGAACGACTTGAGGAGACACCAAGAATCAAAACCAAAAAACAAAAAAAAAAAAAAGAAAAAAAAAAAAAAAAGAAAGAAAGAAAAGAAAGAAACAATGGGGGAAAATGTTAAATAACTATTTGGGAAAACAACAGACCTAGAAAATAGATCTAGGAGAGATAATCTGAGAATTATTGGATTTTCTGAAAAATATGATGAAAAAAAGTGCATAGATACTATTTTCCAGGAAATTATCAGAGAACTGCCCAGGTGTTATAGAAACAGAGGGTAAAATAGACACTAAAAGAATTCATCGGTCACCTACTGAAAGGGACCCTAAAATCAAAACTCCAAGAAATATTGTGGCTAAATTCCAGTATTATCAGACCAAGGAAAAAAATACTACAAGCAGCTAGAGAAAAAACAGTTCAAATATAGAGGAGCCACAATAAGGATTACTCAGTATCTACCAGTATCCACATTAAAGGATCAAAGGGCCTGGAATCTGATATTCCGAAAGGCCAAGGAACTTGGTATGCAACCAAGAATAACTTATCCAGACAAAATGAACATTATTGTCCAGGGAAGAAGATGGTCATTCAGTGAAATAGGTGAATTTCATCAATTTCTGATGGAATAAACAGAACTAAACAAAAAGTTTGATCTCCAAATATAGGAATCAAGAGAAACATAAAAAGGTAAAAAGAAATCTTGGGAACAGTATATCTATTATAAACATACATAAAGAGCACATGCATAATTTGTTCTAGAAATTAGAGGTGGAAAGGAAATTGTACCAGAAAAAGGGTAAAGTGGGGGTACTACATCTCATGAAGGGGCAAAGGAAGCCTATTATATCTGAGAGAAAGAAGGGTGGGGGGATGAACACAGTGTGTACCTTACTTTCATCAGAATGGGCTTAAGGAGAAAAATATTAGAAATATTTGATTTATGGTGAAACTTCTCCCACCTCATTAAAAAGTGGGAGGGGAAAAGTGAAAAGGGAAGTAAGATAAGTGGAAAGGAATACAAAAATCATGAGGAAAAGGGATAAGAAAGGGGGAAGAACTCTAAGCTGGGGGTAGGGATCCTAAAAAGGAAGGGCTGTGAGAAGCAAGTGGTACTCACAAGATTAATACTGGGGAGGTATGTAAGGGAGAAGGAAAGGAGAAAACCATAAGCAGGGGTTAATAAGATGGCAAGTAATACAGAACTAGTAATTTTAACCATAAATATGAATGGGGTAAACTCCCCCATAAAGAGGAAGCGGTTAGCAGACTGGATTAAAAGCCAGAATCCCACAATATGTCCTTTACAGGAAACACACTTGAAGCAGGATGAGACATACTGAGGAAAGGTAAAAGGTTGGAGTAGACTCTACTGTGCTTCAGGTGAAGTAAAACAAAAAAGCAGGAGTAGCCATCCTGATCTTAGGTAAAGCAAAACCAAAAACTGATCTAATTAAAAGAGATAAGGAAGGGCACTATATCTTGCTAAAGGGTAGCATAGATAATGAAGCAATATCAATATTAAACATATATACACCAAGTAGTATAGCATCTAAATTCTTAAAAGAGAAATTAAAAGAGTTGCAAGAAGAAATTGACAGCAAAACTATAATAGTGGGAGATCTCAACCTTGCACTCTCAGAATTAGATAAATTAAACCACAAAATAAATAAGAAAGAAGTCAAAGAGGTAAATAGAATACTAGAAAAGTTAGGTATGATAGATCTTTGGAGAAAACTAAATGGAGCCAGAAAGGAGTACACTTTCTTCTCAGCAGTTCACAGAACCTATATAAAAACTGACCATTTATTAGGACATAAAAACTTCAAATTCAAATGCAATAAGGCAGAATAGTAAATGCATCCTTTTCAGACAATGATGAAATGAAAATTACATTCATTAAAAAGCCAGGGGAAAATAAACCAAAAATAATTGGAAACTAAATAATCTCATACTAAAGAATGATTGAGTGAAACATCAAATCATAGCCATAATAACTTTACCCAAGAAAATGACAATAATGAGCCATCATACCAAAATGTGTGGGGTACAGCCAAAGAGGTAATAAGGGGAAATTTTATATCTCTAGAGGCCTACTTACATAAAATAGAGAAAGAGAAGGTCAATGAATTGGGCTTGCAACTAAAAATGCTAGAAAAGGAACAAATTAAAATCCCCAGTCAAACACTAAACTTGAAATTTTAAAAATAAAAGGTGAGATTAATAAAATTTAAAGTTAAAAAAAAAACTATTGAATTAATTAATAAAACTAAGAGTTGGTTCTATGAAAAAAGCAACAAGTTAGATAAATCCTTAGTAAATCTGATTAAAAAAAGGAAAGAAGAAAAATCAAATTGTTAGTCTTACAAATGAAAAGGGAGAACTAGCCACTAATGGAGAAGAAATTGGGGCAATAATTAGGAGTTACTTTGCCCAACATTATGCCAATAATTTTGATAACTTAAATAAGTGGAAGAACACCTTCAAAAATATAGCTTCCCCAGATTAACAGAGGAAGAAGTAAATTGGTTAAACAGTCCCATCTTAGAAAAAGAAATGGAACAAGCTATTAATCAATTCCCTAAGAAAAAATCCCCAAGACCAGATGGGTTTACATGAAAATTCTACCAAATATTTAAAGAACAATTAACCCCAATGTTATATAAACTATTTTTAAAAATAGGGATTGAAGGAGCCCTACCAATTTTTTTTTTTTATGACACAGACATGGTACTGGTACGTAGACCAGGTAGGTTGAAAACAGAGAATTAAAATTATAAACGAATCCCCCTAATGAATATTGATGCTACAATCTTAAATAAAACATTAGCAAAAAGATTAAAGAAAATCATCCCCAGGATAATACACTATGACCAAGTAGGATTTATACCAGGAATGTAGGGCTGGTTCAATATTAGGAAAACTATTAGCATAATTGATTATATTAATAACCAAATTTACAAAAACCATATGATCATCTCAATAAATACAAGAAAACCATTTGATAAAAGCCAACATCCATTCCTAATAAAAACACTTGAGAGTATAGGAATAAATGGACTTTTCCTTAAAATAGTCAGGAGCATCTATTTAAACCCATCAGTAAGCATCATATGTAATGGGGATAAACTGGAACCATTCCCAGTAAAATAAGGCGTGAAAGAAGGTGGCCCAATATCACCATTATTATTCAATATTGTATTAGAAATGTTAGCCTTAGCAATAAGAGTTGAGAAAGAGATTAAAGGAATTAGAATAGGTAATGAGGAAACCAAATTATCACTCTTTGGAGATGATATGATGGTATACCTTAGAGAACCCCAGAGATTCTACTAAAAAACTATTAGAAATAATTCACAACTTTATCAAAATTGAAGGATACAAAATAAATCCACATAAATCCTCAGCATTTTTATACATCACTTACAAAATCCAACAGCAAGAGATACAAAGAAAATTCTATTCAAAATAATTGTTGATAGCATAAAATATTTGGGAAATATTTGCCAAAGGAAAGTCAGGAATTACATGAGCAAAATTACAAAACACTTTCCACACAAATAAAGTCAGATTTAAATAATTGGAAAAATATTAAGTGCTATTGGATAGGCTGAGCAAATATAATAAAGATGACAATACTACCTAAACTAATCTATTTATTTAGTGCTATACCAATCAGACTCCCAAGAAACTATTTTAATGACCTAGAAAAAATAGCAACAAAATTCATCTGAAAGAGCAAAAGGTCAAGAATTTCAAGGGAATTAATGAAAAAAAAAATCAAATGAAGGTGGTATAGCTGTACCTGATCTAAAGCTATATTATGAAGCGGCAGTCTCCAAAACCATTTGGTATTGGCCAAGAAATAGAGTAATTGATCAGTGTAATAGGTTGGGTTAACAGGACAAAATAGTCAATAATTATAGCAATCTAGTGTTTGACAAAGCTAAAGATCCCAACTTTGGAGATAAGAATTCAGTATTTGACAAAAACTCCTGGGAAAACTGGAAATTAGTATGGCAGAAACTAGGTATGGGCCCACACTTAACACTGTACACCAAGATAAGATCAAAATGGGTCCAATTTAGGCATAAAGAACAAGATTATAAATAAATTAGAGGAACATAGGATAGTTTACCTCTCAGACTTGTGGAGTAGGAAGGATTTGTGACTAAAGAACTAGAGATCATTACCGATCACAAAATAGAAAATTGTGATTATATCAAATTGAAAAGTTTTTGAACTAATGAAAACAAGATTAGAAGGGAAGTAATAAACTTGGAAAACATTTTTTAAAGTCAAAGGTTCTGATAAAGGCTTCATTTCCAAAATATAGAGAGAATTGACTCTAATTTATAAGAAATCAAGCCATTCTCCAATTGACAAATGGCCAAAGGCTATGAACAGACAATTTTCAAATGATGAAATTGAAACTATTTCCACTCATATGAAAGAGTGTTCCAAATAACTATTGATCAAAGAAATGCAAATTAAGACAACTCTGCATGTAGAGAGGCTTGGAAAGACTTACATGCAAATTGATGCTGAGTGAAATGAGCAGAATCAGGAGATCATTATACACTTCAACAACAATACTGTATGAGGACGTATTCTGATGGAAGTGGATATCTTTGACAAAGAGAAGATCTAATTCAATTCCAATTGACCAATGATGGATAGAATCAGCTATACCCAGAGAAAGAACACTGGGAAATAAATGTGGACTACTTGCATTTTGTTCCCAGGTTATTTTTACCTTCTGAGTCCAATTCTTCTTGTGCAAATAGAGAACTGTATGGTTCTGCATACATATGTTGTATCTAGGATATACTATAACATATTTAAGATGTATAAGACTGCCTGCCATCTAGGGAAGGGAGTGAAAGGAGGGAAGGGAAAAGTTGAAACAGAAGTGAGTACAAGGGATAATGTTGTAAAAAAAAATCACTTATGCATATGTTCTGTCAATAAAAAGTTATAATTTTTAAAAATAAAATAAAAAGTATTATAAAAATCATTTTTAAAAGCTTTTACTAAAAAAAAAGTTAATTTCTTGAAAGAAGCTGTCCAGGTTATCCTTTTGATTATGGCTTTCAGTTAGTACAATGGTTAGGCTATTTTCTCTCCTGGATCTATTTTCCAGGTTTGTTGCTTTTCCTCTGAGCTATTTTACATTTTCTTCTAATTTTTTAAATTATTTTGAATTTGTTTGATTAATTCTTAATGTCTCATAGAATCATTCCCCAATTCTAACTTTTAAAGAATTATTTTCTTCAATTCATTTTTCTACTTTCTATGCTTTTTTGGCCAGTTCTAATATGTAAATAATTGTTTTCTTTTTCCAAGTTATTGACTCTTTTTTCCCACAATTATCTTGCATATTTCTCATTTCTCTTCCTGATTTCTCTTTTACCTCACTTATATGATTTTTCATTTTCTTTTTGAGCACTTCTACAAGTTCTTTCTCACTTGAGACCACTTCCCACTTTTCTTTGGGATTTTGCCCATAGGAGTTATCCTCTTCTGATTTTACATCTTGCTCTTTCCTGTCAACATAACTTCCTATGGTGAGAATTGTTTTTGTTATTGGTTTTTGCTCATCTTTTTTGGCCTTTTTTTCCTATCTTATGAATTTGAGCTCTGTTCCAAGGAGAAAATGGCACTATTTCAGGCTCATTGTATCAGAGATTATAAGTACTAACTGTTTACCTGGTGCTACACTGTTACCCTGGCAATCCTTGTGTCTGATGCTAAGGAAAAAGGGTGCAGTGGGGCTGGCAGGTGTTGCTGGAGGCCATAGATATTTTGCTGCTTACCTGATGCTGAGTCTGTCTTAGCCGTAGTGACTGACATGTACTGAGTGAGGGCAGTGGGGTATTTCTGTATTTCCGTAAAGCTACACTGAAGCAGGTGGAAGTCTGCTGCTTTTTGCCAGGGACTACTTTGAAGTTAGCAGCAGTTCTTAGTGCCAAAATCTGCCAGTTTCCCTGTCCATGCTGAAGCATATGGGAGATCCTGCTGGTGGTGTTTGCCTTTTCTACTGCCCAGGAGTTCAGAATCTACTACTGCTTTGCTGAGAGGGGTGGGCTTGCTGCTGGCTTTCTGGAATGCTTGCTGTCCTGGATTGCACTCCCTTATTACTTGAGTAACTCAAACCTTCCTGCCAATATTCCAAGTTTCTTGAACTCAAAGATTGTTAAATTGTATCTTTTTGCTGTATCTGCTAGTCCAGAATTTGTTTGAGGGCACTATTTTATGGATGCTTGGAGATGAATATGAGAAAGAACAGGTGATTTACTGCTTATTCTGCCATCTTGGCTCTTGAAAGTAATTCTCATTTCTGACTTTTTCATTCTAAGAACTCACCCCTTTAGACCTCAGAAGATTCTGTACATTCTAGTATAAAGGAGAAGTGATTTGATTCCCTTTCGATGTCCAGATAATGTAGTCATAGGATATAATCAGAGATGATGAAGTATTCATGTGTTAAGAAAATGTAAACACCCTGTTATACCTTTACTACACTGCCTCAATTTCCAAACTGATAGATAGGGATATCCTCTACTGGTTGGCATTGCATTAATTAATAATATGCCTCATGGGGCAACTAGGTGATGTAGTGGATTGAATACCAGCCCTGAAGTCAGGTGCTTCAATTCAGGAACACCTGAATTCAAATCTGCCCTCAGACACTTAACACTTTCTGTCTGTGTGACCCTGGGCAAGTCACTTAATCCCAATAATAATAGTAATAATAGTAATGATAATAATAATAATAATATGCCTCATGGTCTGAGTTAAGGATCAAGAGTAAGAAAAATCTCCTATTCCTCTTCCCCCTAGCAATTCTTTCTTGGGGGCAGGTTCTGCCTCCACTCCTGACCTGAACTGAATTGTCACTCTCATACGGTTACCTTTTATTTTTATTGCTCTATCCAATGATGGTCCCTTCTAATGAAATTAGAGAGGTGTTTATAGCTTGTTAACACATTAACACCTCTGTTAAAAATCATGATCTGTTATTATATCTTGAGAATCTCTCTAGTGATTTGAGAAAGACCCCAAATTACCTTTTCTTATACAAGGAATCTAATTCATATTCACCTTATCCAGTTCTAGATTCCATAGCTTTTGATATTTCCAGACCTTTGTCTTAATAGACCAAAGAGTCCTGAGCATTTAAGTCTATTCTAATATCACAGTTTTCTCTGTCCTTAACTACTTTAGTTGCTCCTTTGATGCTCTTAGTTCTATCTTGTCTTTCTTTAAAATGGATGACTAAAATTGCATACCATCTTCCAGACTTGGGCACAATATGGTTTTATGCAAAGGAAGAATAACCTTTTCTAGTTTATTGCTAAGTACTCTTTTTGATGGTGTTAAATATTGTGTTGTGTTTTGTTTTTTAACTACAACAACATATTGGGTAAATCCCTTTTGAACAATTAAAATTTTATTAATTCTGTATTTTCCTAATGCTACTTTAAATATAAAATAAAATCATTAGAGCTGGATAAGATAGGAGAGTCTGTTTTCTGACAGCATGGACTTTTGTGGAATAGCAGCAACTTTAAATCCTGTAAGTAGTATTTTCCAAGTCTGGAATTTTTCTGAGAGGAGTATCTCCCAATTTCAGTGCATTTAAAATTAATGTGAGTACTATTTGCATTGCTACAGATCACTATAAAGCCATAGATTTTTTAACTCAAATAATTGTCCACATCTTTCTCTCTACATACTTCCATATGGGATCCATGAATATGCTAGAGGCCTTCTTTGGGTCCTTTTCGTATTTATCAGTGAAACATTTCTTTGATAGTTCATCTGAGGGAAAAGGGAGTAAAGCCTGGGACTGGGGGTGCTGAATGAGCAGGTAAATTGGTCAGACAGAAAATACTAGCTTTTAAAATGATGAACTACCAATTAATCAGCCATTGGCTTTTAAAGTAAAGCTTTCATCTTTGACTCACAGATACTATTTCATTAAAACCACAAGAGGAAGAAAATGACATAGTCTTTATTATTCAAGTTTTGAGAAAACATTTATAGTCAAGGAAGGAGTTTCATAGTGGAGCAAATTTTTTTTGCAATTTTTTAAATGAAGAAAAAAGATCTATCAACACTGTTTTTCTTGATTTTGAAAAGAACTGCCACAAGGAAAAGTCAGTGCTGGGAAAAGAAATTAAGCTTCCTGAAAAGTGTTATACTCCAAGGGATCAAAGGAGGTAAGAGTTGAAATGACATTTTTCTCGTTGTCCACTTTACCTGTGTGATTCAACTCTAAATCATTAATTCAAGCCTGAAAATCTAGATAATTCTAAAGGAACAAATATTAAGTAAATACTTAGCATAGTATCCCAAAAAATAACAACAGGAGATTAAATCTATTAAAATATACATCTGCAGACATGTCAGTATGCAAATTGCTTTTAGAATTGGGAGAAGGGGGAAACTGTACAGTAATTCTACTGGGTATTTTTTTGTAAAAGAAAATCTTTATGTTTATAACTGGGCTGGTGTGAATTACAGTACATTTCAAATACAGAAATGAAAGAATATTCTTCTGTTGTTCCAGGTCAGTGAGTGACATGTCCTTTATTTAGTGTGTGTCCCTAAATTCTATGATTTATGAATAATTCAGACTGAAGATATTGCTTATTTTTTCTCAGTTGAATTTGGCAGTTTTCCACTTCTTTCTTTCTTATAAAGACATAGCCCACCTTTCTTGGAATGAGGCAAAGGAATGGTAATATTTGGTGTAATGGTAGTTTTGAACAATGTTAAGGAGTTGACTAAGAGTCCAGGATTTCCCAAATGGTTGTTATTTAAGTCTTTGCATTCACTGCCAAAGCTACTCTGGTGGCCTGGAGAAATTTCCCCTGGGAAAAAAAGGACCTGGATATAGAAATTGGCACTCTGTCTCATTAGTGGACTGCTACCTTGCTCAATTTTATTCTGTTATTTCATATGGAACTGTAACTTTATCAGTCTATGTAATTGCCAAGAACAGAATTCCTTATATTGCCACCCACTTCAACTTAGAGTTTTAAAATATTACTTGGGGTCTTTGAAGAGTAAATAGCTTTAGATGGTACAATAGATAAGAGTGCTGAGCCTGGAATCAGGAAGACTCATCTCCATGAGTTCAAATCCGCCTTCAGATACTTACTAGCTGTGAGACCCTAAGCCAAGTCATTTAACTCTGTTAGGCTCAGTTTACTCATCTATAAAATGAGCTGGAGAGAAAAGGAAATGGCACACTACTCCTGTACCTTTGCCAAGTAAACCCCAAATGGGATCACAATGAGTTGGACATGACTGAAAAATGACTGACCAGTGATCACACAGACAGTATACCTCAGAGCCAGTTCTTGAGCCCAGGTTTTCTTAACTCTGAAGCCAGACTGCTTCTCATACTGAAGTCATAATTATAACCTTAAGTATCACATATAAATAGCAGTGGAGAGAATTGAAGGATTAATGTAACAAAGATGGTAGCAGGATTTTCTAAAGATCCCATTGTTTTCCTCTTCTGAAAGAGATAAACATTTCCTTATTGACCATAGAACTCCCTATTATTTCTCTTGTATGGTACAAAGAAATTGTTTAAAAGAAGATTAGAAACTATCTTGTTCTGCCTCTCCAGGAGTTCCAAACTATTCAAACAACAATGCTCTACTAGATTGATGGAAAAGGTAATTATATTCTCTGCCCTCTCCTCCCTAAAGTCCCTTCAGGGTAAGCTAGCAACCTCCAATTCTTTCCCTTGTATTTTTCTCTGTATTCCCTTTTCCCTATGGATGGCAACTGAGAGAGGCTCTCTCTTTGCCATCATCTCTCTCTCTCTTTTCTACTCAGGAAGTGGATAGAAAAAAAGACTAGTTGAAGAAAGAAAGGAACCTTGATTTTTGGAAATTCTGTCCCTTCTATTTTTACCCTCTCAGATATGGATTGTAGTTACTTCTCCCAAGGATGGGAGAGAGGTGGATTTTCCACCCTCTAAATTTGGAATTGGCTAGGGTAAATAGTCCCTGGATGATATCAGGAAAATGAAATCTCTTCTGGTTGTGTTATTCTTCTGCCTGACTATAATATATTATAAAGTTTTGAATGCAAAGTAATTATTTGGTTGAGCTAATATTCTCTCTCTCTCTCTCTCTCTCTCTCTCTCTCTCTCTCTCTCTCTCTCTCTCTCTGTGTGTGTGTGTTTCTCTCTCTTTCACACACAAACACACACACACACACACACACACCACATCTGTATGTATTTTGTTTGTATGTTCTTTCCCATTACACTTTGAGCAGGGAGTTTTTGTTTCCTTTTTTTTTTCAGTTGGAGGTTTTTGCTAATTTAATCAGGTCAGACTTACAAGTCTATTATTTTCAAAATATTGTGTATCTAAATTCACAAATAGCTTTTACTATAATTTTTGTTTTAAAACAGATCATTCAATCTATTAAATACTTAATTTTTGCAATGTTTTTTTTCTTTTTCTTTTAGCACCCAAAAGATGCCAACAACTTATTTTAAATAACACCATGCATTCAGTAGAAACAGAAAAAGCAAGATGATTGATAACTTAGCATACTCATTGACTCATAAGCATAAACACTGGTTGCTTGCTTCTATCAATTTTTTCTAGTCTCTTATACATGAGCCTGGCAAAAATTTCAGGCAGAAGATCGCAATACAATACTAATTTTTCTTCCCTATTTCCCTAATGCCTTTGATTATGTCCAATCTCTTATCTTTGTATTTCTACATAGAATATAAGTAGTATCATATATGGTATCTCTTCAGTTTCTATGTATAGGTCTCTGTATAGAGGTCAGAAATGAATTAGGTAAATTCCAAATGATTGTATTTAATCTCATGATTATTCATGTTGATCACTTAGCTCCTTTGTCTTCTAGGTTATTAGTGTCTTGTTTTCCAGGCAATTGTCCATTTTTTTTTATATTTAACATTTATGAGCAGCACTACTTAAACACATATCATCAGCCTCAGTACTTTAAATACTAGTATGGCTTGCTTGTCTACATTTTTTTAAATTTTCCTTTAATTTTTTTTAATACTCTAAACTTTTTTGTAGGTGTGACTCCTACACCTCTTCACTCAGGCTCAGTCCTTTACCTCAGTATTATTTAGTAATAGAAATGAAAAAGTTGTTTTAAATTGTCTGTATATATTTCCTCATCTAGTGTTAATGGGAACTGCTGCTGTAAGTCCTTTTTTCATCGATAGGTGTAACCAGGGTACTGAGTGAATGGCACATTTCTTAATTCGTTATTTCCATATACTGTAGTAAATGCAATATTGAAAAAAATGATACAGGTGTGGACACATCTGTAAATTACAATTGCAACTCCTTTGTCAAGGGTAAAAAAATCATCAATGAGCTTTGTCACAGGTTGTTTGTCACAAGAATAACTGTATCAAGAGGTTCCAACTCATTGAATCTTGCATTCCCATATGCCTGAACATCTGGAATACAAAGAAGTTGTGTTTATATGCTAATAGGCAAAACAGTGGTAATGACTTCTACCTACTAGAATTTCTTATCCATTTTCATTTTGATGTTTAAATTTTTCAAGAAAATACTTTAGACAAATCCTGATAAAAATTTGACGTCTACTTAGATTTATGGTTTATACCAAAATAAAGTTAAGTAGCTCTGAGGAAAATAGAGTTTAAATGTTTTCATAACCACAAATTTCTCCCCCCCCCCCTTTAGTTTAAGTCACTGCAGTAAACTAAAATTAAAAGATTTGTACTGGTTTTATTTTTAGTCAATAAATAAGAGTCATGTTTTCAGTGCTAATGCAATATCAACTTTATTTCTCTGTCTGTCCCTGATGTCAATTTTTGGAAAGGCAAATAAATATCACTTACCAAGAGATAACAAGTACAAAGTCACAACTGATTCAACTTCTCAAGCATTATTAAGCATCTCAACAACAAAAAAAAAAAATATATATCATCCCTCTTAGGTTATCCCCATTATCCCTCAAACTATGGGTTTATGTTTCCATAGAATTCTTAGACACTACCTGGACCTTGGAACTCTATTTTCCAATATCTCTTCTTTGCTTTTAGAAATACAGATTGAGAGATTAAAAGAGCTAGAGAAATTGCCTAGTACAACTACTTTTTTTACCATTGAGTAAATTGGGAACCAGAGAGGTAAAATTTCTTGTTCCAGATCAAACAGTAAATATGATGGGGAGGAATTGAATGCAATCAGGTCCCCTGACTTCCTAAGTCAGCACTCTTTCCACCCTGACACAGTTCAGTTGCCTGAGCTGCTTGCTCATTGAAATAGAGTCTCCCACCCTCTTCAAGAATCATAGGATAAAATTTAAAGTTGAAAGAGACCTTAAAACATGTCTATTCCCCCTTCCTGTACAAAGAAGACTCATATTCTGGTTTTATCTCCTCCTCCCCAGGCAATATATTATCACTGGTTATTGTCTAGGTACTCTATAGAATATTAGCGTTATAAAGGATCTTGATGCTTCCCTGTTCTAGCTCCTTCTTTTACATCAGAAATCTGGACTCAAGAGAAATAAAAATTTTGTCCAAGGTCATATGACTAGCTAGTGACAGGGTTAGAAGCAGAACTTATATCTTCTGCCTAGAAAAATGTTTTTTTTTTTCCCCCCTACACCACACTGCCGAAGAAGTATGCCAGCTAAAAGGCTAGTTCCGTTGTCCCATTCCCATAGAGTATGTCAAGACAGTCAGTGTTTTCTAGAGTTTAATAACTCATTCCTCTTGCCAACAAAATTAAGCATCTATTGGGTACATAATGCTTTACTATGTTCCAGGGAAAGACACAAAAACAATACCTTTCTAGTTGTTGACATTATGGAACTTAAACTCTTGTTGCAAGTACAGGATATATACATATACATGTACATACATTATATAACTATACATACAAAATGTTAAACCTTTAGATCAATAAGCCTTCAGTACATATAGAAAAGATTCATAGGAATCTACCAATAGCAATGCTCTAAATTGTATTATGTGTACCATGCTCTTCTTTTAAAGTATATAGTAAACTAAATGTATAGTTTTCAAAGTTTTCCAGTTTGTAATTTTTTTTCTGGACTTCCTTCTCTTCTCTTTGCATTCATACACACACAAACATTGAAAAAGTAAGAAAACAAAACCCTTGTAACAAATATGCAGCATAAGCATAAGAAATCTGTATTTCTGGATATATCTGAATGTATAAGTAATATCTGGCATCTTGAATCTATCACTTCTCTATCAAGGGTTGGCTTGCTGAGCTTTTTTTGAAAGAAAAAAAAAGTTAATCTGCACCTTATGTCTTCATTTTCTCTCTATTAATCTAACCCTAAATAGGTTCTGGCTTTGGTCCCAACTAATGCACTGTAATTCTCCTCTCAATTGACTTTTTAAGTTACTAAATCCAATGATATATTTTCTACTCTCATTCTCCTAGATCTCTCTTTAGTTATTGACACATTTTTAAAAACCACTTCTTTGTGAAACCACTCTCCCTTTTTACTTTACTTTTTTTCTACTTTTTTATTCCACCTCCATTTTTTGTTATTTTCTCATCTCCTTCCTCTCCTCTTTAAGTATGTTCCTTAAGCATTCATCCTAGGTTCTTAAATTTCCTCTGTCTATATTCTCCCTTGGCAATTACCTTCTTTCCCATTGGTTCAAACCCCTATTCAGATGACTCCCAAATCTGTTTCTTCAGCCCTGACTTCTTTTAAAAACTCTAGAGTCAAAACTTGATCTATAAAATATCTCCACATAGAAGTTCTATTAGCACCTAAAACACATTATGTCTCCAAGCTGAGTTGATTATTCTTCTCACTAAATTTGCTCCTACTTTCTGACCTCATTTCCTTCTCACTAAACCTGTTCCTACTTCTGACCCAAATTTCCCATACTTAATCCTTAGAGCCTTGTTTCACTATTTTTTTTTCATTCATTTCTCAAATAGTTGCAAAATGTTGTCAGTTTTATTTCTACTTCATCTCTTGAATGCATCTTCACTGTTCTGTTCCCAGATCCAGTACTCCAGTGAGGTCCACATTGCCACCCAATAGAACTGATGAAATAGTCTTTAATAGACATTCCAACACCTAGTCTATGTCCACTATAGTCTACCCTTAATTTCACTGCAATAATATGTCTTTGTTATTCAGTTATTTTGGTCAGTCCTTTTGGACTCCTTATGACTCCAATTAAGAATTTTTTGGTAAAGATACTGGAGTGTTTTACCATTTCCTTCTCCAGCTCATTTTACAGATAAGGAACTGAGGCGAACAGGGCTAAGTGATTTGCCTAGGGTCACACAGCTAGTGTCTGAAGCCAGATTTGAATTCAGGAAGATAAATCTTCCTGATTTCAGGCCCAGTGAAGCATGTAGCTTCTCCTAGCCTTAATATAATCATGTCATCATTTTTGCCCCATAAATAAAAGTAGATCTCTTTAGGAAACAGAATTCAAACTCCTTTGGCTGGCAAGAATCTTTACAATGTAGCACCATCCTACTTATCCAAAACTTATGTAATTCCCCATCTAAAGTTCAATTAATTTGAAATATTTTTTGTTCCTCAAAAAAATCTATGCTGATAACCTGGAGTCTGTTTAGTCATATAATACCCCCTGTGCTTCCAATGGGTTCTCTTTCCATTTTTGCCTACGGGATGCCAACCTGTTCTTTAAAACCAAGTTTAAATGGAACCTTCTCTACAAAACTATCCTTCATCTCTTCAAGAGTTAATGACCCTCACATTTCATTGTATTTCAAAAAAAAAACCATTTTATTTTGCAATTCAAATGCATTTATCATGCAATTGCTAATGCCTTCTTTCTTGTAGTACTTCATCCTTAATTACTATTTATATATATATATGTATATATATATATATACATATACACATATGCATTAAAGTTATATTTAAGCTGTATATATATATATATATATATATATATATATATATATATAAAATATGCATTTGTCTCCTCCATTTGAACATAAGCTTGTTAGAAGTAGAGATTGTTTCATTCTTTGTACTTGTGTTCTCAGCAATTAACACAGTACTTGATACATAATAGATACTTCATACTTAGTTACTAGTTTAGAGTTGCAATATTGTGAATTTTCAGCTTGGTATATGGATATAGAAATGTTTTGGAAGAATGCAAGGCTTCAAGTCTTTCTCTAATACATAGTGTCTATGGAATATTGGACAAATAAATGAACATTTTAGAGTTTTCTAGACAAATCTTTAAGAATGTAAGTTACCGAAAAAGTGCTATCATAGATTACTGAAGGAAGTTAACTCACCTGAGAGTTTCCTATACTGATGAAATATAAGATACAATTTCTAATCCTTTTTTTATCTGATTTAATGCTTTACTTACCTATAAGACTATAAACTCCTTGAGGGCAGCAACCATATCTTCTCTCAACTTTGTATATCTTACAATAATTAGTGCACTGCTTTGGATGCCATAAGTATTTAATAAATGTTTGTTGGATGAATGAACTGATATACAAATTAATATAATACAAAATAAAACACAAGGATGTAGGAGAAAACATATCTAGAAGTGATTAGGCTTGAACAGGGTTAATAATTGAGAATAAGTTAGAAGAAATGAATCTTTAGCAAGGTGTTAAAGATAAGAAACATGAATTATTGGAAAGGACACAAGGGATATCATTTCAGATGGGAGTTGTAGAACAGACAAAAGTTTTCACTCATGTATAAGCAAGTTGATGTGAGATGGATATCAAGAAGATTATCTTGGCTGAGAATGTATGTCCAGGAGTAGTGAAAAATGAGGTTGAGTAAGGCTGGCATTCCAAGGACACCAAGGCAAAGAAAGTTTGTACTTGACATGACTGGTAATAGGGATCCTCTGCGGGTCCTTGAGCATAGTAGTGAGATGATTAAAATGGTATCTGAAGAATGATTTTTTTATCAGCTCTGTAGAGGATGGATTGTTATAAAGGATAAGTAGGGAGGTTATGGCAATAATTCAAGCTTCTCTCATTGCCCATCATAGAAAGGGCAAGATGTTATATCTTATAAAATTTCAAAGTACATTAAATAATAGAAAGCAGTGAACAGGAAGCCAAGAGATTTGGGCTCTAACTCTATCATTATATGACTTTGGCAGGGTAATTTTAACCATCTATAAAACAAGGTCTTGGGCCAGATTATATCCATCATCATTGTCATCTCTAGAGTTATACGATTCAATATCCCATTTGTTGCTGTTGTTGTTATCATTGTTGTTCGGTTATTTCAGTCATGTAAAACTCTTCATGAGACTATTTGAGATTTTTTTTGGCAAAAATACTGGAGATACATTTCCTTCTCTAGCTTACTTTATAAATTAAGAAACTGAGGCATGGTTACTTAACCATGGGCTTGCCCAGAGTCACAAAGTTATTAAGTGTCTGGGACTGGCTTTGAGCTCAGGAAGATGAATCTAGACCTGGCACTCTTATCCATTGCAACTCCTAACTGCCATCAATATTCTATGAGGAACATAAAGCAATCATTTGATGTAAATAATATGTTTTGGATTTCTTCTATAACCTAGTGCAGGAAAATCCAATTAAGAATGCACACAGCAAAAGTGCATTACTTTGCAGATAGGAAGGCAATGTATACTAAATAAGAGCCCTCCTAACTGGTCTTCCTAATGCAAATTTTTCCCCTCTATAATTCATACTACACTCACCTGTCAGGATATTATTCCTAAAGCATCAGTGTGATCATGTCATTTGCCTAATTAAAACATTTCAGTGGGTGACTTCATTTCAGTGGCTAAGGTCAAATACAAACTTCACTGATTGGCATGATTCTCAACTTTCTTTTCAATTTTTATTACTTCCTTTCACTCACTCTTTAGTGTTGCCACAATGTCCTTCTTGTTTTATCTCATAAGGTCATATAAGTGATAAAGTTAATAAGGTTATAGGCTTAAAATCAGGAAAACCAATCTTCTCAATTCAAATCTGGCTCCAGGCACTTACCAGCCCTGTGACCCTGGAGCAAGTCACTTAATTCTGTTTGCTTCAGTTTCCTCATTTGTAAAATGAGCTAGAGAAGGAACCGGCAAACTACTAGTCACTCTGCCAAGAAAACTCCAAATGGGGTCAGGAAGAGCCAAACAGGACTGAAAAATGGCTAAACAACATCAGAAATGCACAGGCTATTCTGATGTCTGGAATGTCCTCCCTCCTTATCTCTACCTCTTATAATCATTAGTTTTTGATCAAACCTCAGTTCACATATCATCATCTCCGGATTAAAGACTTTTCCAACTCTAGCTAGTAGTGCCTTCTGCCATCAACCTATTTTGTAGTTTGTGTGTGTGTGTGTCTGTGTGTGTGTGTGTGTGTGTGTGTGTGGTGTGTGTGTGTTCTCTAATAGAATATGGGCTCATTGAAAGCAGAAATTTATATATATATATATATATATATATATATATATATATATATATATATATACATATGTATATATATAATGTGTGTATATATATGTGTATGTGTGTATGTATATATGTACATATATATACATACATACATATATGTCTTTGAATGCTAATAGGTACTTAAATATTTGTGATCTTCCACACGCCATAATGAAGCTTCTGTTATTCAGTATCATTCTGTCTAAAAATTTTCCTAGCTTCCATTACATTCACATATCTATCCTTCACTACCAGCTTCAAATACCCACTCAGCTGTTCCCTTGTTTTCAATATTTCTTTATTTTAATTTCTCCTATTTCCGTTTAGTCTCCATCATTTTTTGAGATGCAATGTTGATTTTTCTCCCTGATGCTAATATTGATGTTGTCATTATTAAGTCAGACCCTGTTGCTCCTCACCTGTCTTTGCATCTAGCCTATTCTTCAAACAAGTCTTTTCCACTCAAGACTCCAACTTCCTCCTAAATTGCCTCTGATTGCTGAGAAAAAGAAAAAAAAACAGCCTTTTTTTCAGTTCGTTCCCTCTGCCAAGGGCTACACCAGTGGTATCAAACTCAAATAAAATCAGGGACACTTAACCATACATAAGGTTCCCTATAAGTGCATATTGACTTAGCAAATGAAATATTAACATTACCTCTAGTCTGTTCTATTTTCATTTTTTTTTCACAAATATTTCCCAGTTGCATTTTAATCTGGTTTAAGCAGCACTTAGAAATGTGCTAGTGTGATTCCATTTTTTATATTTCTGGGCTAAATAGTATCTTTATTTGTACAAGGTTAAACACCATGATTCTCAATCTGTTGGATTTCTAGGCTTTAAAATTATTTTCTTTCACTCCCAAATTTTACTTTGGGAACTGATAATTTCTCCATTATATGGATAATGTACATAACTCTTATATTGGAGTAACATGGAAAAGATATTAGTCCCATCTATACCTCTGACCCAGTCTGGGAAAGGGATATTGGCATGGTCTTTTGCTGAAAGGGGTGATCTGGGGGTGCTACCTGTGCCCAAGTAGTTTCTAGAGAGAGAAGACAAAACTTAAGTAGTTCCTGTCTTCAACAAAGTTACATTCACTTTGAGCGAGCAGAGTATTTAGTATCCAGGTGCAGGTAGTACCCTCAATCTATAAAGTACGACATAGTATCTCAGAATTGTTTTAATTTGTATTTCTCCTATCAGTAGTGAATGAGAGTATTTTTTCCCATATAGCTATAGTTAACTTTGATTACTTCATCTAAAAACTGCTCAAATCTTTATCATTTATTCATTGGGAAATGACTTTTATTTTTATAAATTTAATTTTATATGTATGAAAAAGAAGACTTATGAGAGAAAATTTATTCAAAATTTTTCACATTTATTTTTGCTATTTCCCCCTCTGTTCTATTATTTCTTTCTTTTCACCCTGCTCCTTCTTGAGTGTTCTACTTCTGATTACCCCCTCTCCCTATATGTCCTCCCTTTTATTACACAAACACTTTGCATATCTCCTTTCCCAACTACCTTCCCATAGGATAAGAAAGATTTCTACACCCAACTATGTATGTTATTTTCTCTTTGAACCAAGTCCAATGAGATTAAGATTCACTCACTCCCTTTTTGCCTCTCCCATCTTCTCTTCATTGTAAAAGCTTGTTCTTTCTTCTTTTATGTGAGAATAAATGCCCCATCCTACCTTTACCTTTCCCCTTGTATCAGTACATTTCTCTCTCACCCCTTAATTTTTTTATATAGTATCTCTTTATATTCAATTGATATATACACATACATATATATATATTCACAGAGAATATATATATACATATATATATATATATATATATATGTGTGTGTATATATGTATGTGTGTATATATAAAACCTTCTAACTGCCCTAAAAATGAAAAAGTTCTTATGAGTTAAAAGTAACATCTTCCCATGTAGGGATGTAACAGTTTCGCCTTATTGAATCTCTTATGATTTATCTTTCATATTTAGCTTTTTATGTTTCTCTTGTCTTATATTTGGAAGTCAGATTTTCTCTCTAGGTCTGATCTTTTCATCAGGAATGTTTGATATTCCTCCTTTTTTCCCCTTTAGGATTATACATAGTTTTGCTGAGTAGGATTATACATAGTTTTGCTGAGTAGGTGACTCTTGGATGTGCTCTCTTGAATATTATATACCAAGTTCTTTAATCCTTTTATATAAAAACTGCTAAAGCTTATGTTATCCTGACTCTGGCTCCACGGTGTTTGATTTTTTTTTTCTTTCTGGTTGCTTACACTATTTTCTCCTTAACATAGAAGGCCTAGAATCTGGCTATAATATTCCTGGGAATTTTCATTTTGGGATCTCTTTCAGAAGGTGATTGATGGATTTTTTTGATTTTTATTATACCCTCTGGTTCTAGAATATCAGGATTGTTTCCTTGATAATATCTTGAAAAATGATTTCTAGGCTCTTTTTTGAGCATGGCTTCAGCTGTTCCAATAATGTTTAAATTATTTCTCTTGGATCTATTTTTCCAGATCAGTTGTTTTTCCAAAAAGATACTTCACTTTGTTTTCTTTTTTAAATTTTCTTTTGGTTTTGTTTTACTTTGTTTTGTTTTTATTTCTTATAAAGTCATTAGCTTCAATTTGCTTAATTCTATTTTTAATGAATTGTTTTCTTCAGTGAACTTTTACACCTCCTTGTCCATTTGGCCAATTCTATTTTTTAAGGAGTTTTTCCTTCAGAGAATTTTTGTGCCTTTTTTTTTCCCATTTGGCAAATTCAACTTTTCAATGCATTTTTCTTCTCATTGTTTTTTTCTTTTGTTTTATTTATGTATCACTTTTACAATTTGACCTAGACTGTTTTTTAAGGTATTACTTCCTTCAATATTTTGTGTGTCTCCTTTACCACACTTTTGACTATTTTTCACGATTTTCATGCTTCGCTCTTATTTCTCTTCCCAATTTTTTCTCTACCTTTCTTAGTTGATTTTCAAAATCCTTTCTAAGCTCTTCCATAGCCTAAGGTGAATTTTTTATTTTTTTGGAGGCTTTGGCTGTAGAAGCTTGTTATCATCTTCTGAGTGCGTGTTTTGATCTTCCTTGTCACCATAGTAATTTTTTATGCTCAGAATTTTTCTGTTGTTTGCTTATTTTTCCAGTCTATTTCTCAACTTTTAATTCTTTGTTGAAGCAGAGCTCTGCTTCCTTAGTGGAGACTGCATTGCTTGAAGCTTCAAAATTTTTGTGCAGCTATTTTCAGAGATATTTCAAATGATCTGAAATTTGATCTAAGGAGAGGTGTCCACTACTCTCCTAGCCTATGTTTAGATCTATGATTGACCAAAAGCACTCTTTTCTGCCCTTGAACTGTGAGGAAGCTGCAAGCTCTGGAGTAGTAGTACATCTTCTTGCCATTGGACTACCAGCCAAGGCTACAACCCAAATTTGAGTATGAGCAAAGGAACAGAGTCATGTCCCCAGTGCCCACAAAGACACCTCTGCAATCTTATGATCAATTTTTCAATCCCCCTTACCATCTGTAAGCTAGGAGCTCTAGAAGTACTGCTATTATTGCTAACCCAGTGGCTTCCAAGGACTACTCCTGGTTTGCTAAATCTGGGTCTGTATTAGTACAAATCTGTTATGGGCCAGAACTTGAAACCAGATGCTAAGTCACTGGAATTGATAGAGACAATCATTATGTACTTAGTACTAATTAGAGTTCACATCTTTAAGAAAGCATATATAAGCTAGGAGCCTCAACCAGGTTGCACTTTGGGAGATTCAGAGCCAGGATTCAGTTGAGGAGATTCACAAGTTGGGCAGAACTATAAGCAAGAAGCTCTCAGGGCCAGACCCACAAGCCTACAGAAGCCCACAAGCCCACTCTTAGAGGTAGAGTCAAATTCATTCCAACTTCCACCTTTGTGACTAGCTGGAGACATTGGGAAGAGGAGAGGCTGAAGCTGGCTGGAGGCTAAAGAACAAACCTTTGGATTCAGAGACATCCAGAGGGAGCTCTTAGAACCAAGGAGAGAGATAGGCTTCTATTAAAGCTAACCAAGCCCCAGGAAAAGAGATAAGATTTAAAAGGAAACAATAAAGGATTTGGACTTTAACTCCTGGCTGCATTCGGGGTGATTGAACTGAACTGAGACTAAGGCTGCTCCCAGAAGCTCCCCAAGAAACCTGCTCCCAGAGAACATTACAATTTAGAGAAGAACATTACACAGATCTGTGCTGGACTCTGCTCCAATCTCACCCTGGCAGTATAGACCTTTGCTGCCGACCTTCTATGTTATCTTTGGCTGAAAAATTATTTCTTTCATTTTTTGTGGATTCTGCCATTCCAGAAATTGTTTTATGGAACTATTTAAAGGTGTTCAGAGAGGTTTTGGAGAGAGCACAAGTGAATCATTCCCTTTTCTCTGCCTCCTAACCAGAAACTTTCAGAGCTGTCCTGCTTGTCTGTGATCCATTCTAACCTTCTTTCTGAGCTTTTCTGTGCATTAAAAATCTTTCAGTGATCTTTCCTTTTTTCTTTTCATTTATTTCCTCCTGTAATTTAATTGTTGTGGGGAATTTTTGAAGAAGATACTTCCTCTACAAATTTAGATCTTCACCTGCTCTTCATTTTAGAGTGTTAAAACAGTTGCCTGGGGCACTAAAAAGCTAAGTGTCATGTTCAATGTCACACAACTCCTATTTGTCAGAAACAATATCTGAACCCACATATTGAACTCTTTGAGCATTTTTCTAGTTGATCCCCCAGGCCCAAAATGATCTTCCTCCTTATCTCCCCCTACTGGCTTCCCTAGCTTCCATTAAATCTCAACTAAAATCCCATTTACAGAATGTCTTCCCTAGTTGCTCTTCTAACTTTACTTATTTCCCTCATTTAAATTGCCTCTTTATCCTATATATAGCTTGCTTGTGCATATTTGTTTATATGTTATCTCCTCCACTAGGTTGTAAGTTCCCTGACGGCAGGTATCATCTTTGCCCTGCTTTTTATGTATCCCCATGGCTCACATCTTTAATAGAGCATATATAAGATAGGGGCCTCAACCAGGTTGCACTTTGGGAGATTCAGAGCCAGGATTCAGTTGAGGAGATGCCTGGAACATAGTGAGTGCTTAATAAATGTTTATTGATTTAATTTCTTGATTACAACACCATGTCTCTATCCTTTTTTGCCATGTTGCCTTGCTATGTGAAAAGCAAATAGTAAGAGGGTAGTCTGTTTTTTTTAAAAATATAAACAAGATGTTTGAATAAATTTGAATTGGAATCTGGACAAATATTGGACAAAAGCTTGGTCAGACTCTAGGTGACACTAAAAATACAATTAAGCAATTGGAAAATTCATCATTCCAACTTGGGAATTTGTAGGTCTGAAATAGTTATGTGGAAAGGATTTTTGTGTCTATATCAAAAGAAAAGGAATAGGGGTAGAAGAAAAATATTGTCAAAGACAAACCCCTTCCACTTACATAGAGCTAGAGCAATTGGGGGTGGGGGAGTAGAAGAATAATTATCTGTCCCAAAGTGTTACTGAGATGGTATGCACAACTGATGAGGTCCTATATAACTTTTTTTGGAATAGTGATGTTAGCATTACTGGTGAAAATTAAGCTATTTGTTTCATAGAGAATAAGTATAAGCTAGATAGAAAATTTTATATAGAAAGTATCATGGGATCCACAATATCATATGTCATGAAGAGTGGTAAAACTCTTGAGTTATCAAATACTAAACCTAATTGCCCTAAATTTGAATTCTGATTATAAGCCAGATCCTCAAGCCTTTCTTTTCTACATTTCTATTTTTTAAACCTTAATCACTTCACCTTTTTGAGATTATCTTCTTACTGTCAAAGATGAATCAAAATCCCAACATTACTCATTTTATTATCCAGTGTCTTTTCTATTGGAGATAGTTAAATCTATCTGATACCAATTATTCATTAAAAAAAAAAAAAAAATAGGTGATTGGACCTTGCTTAAATTTTGAGCAAAGAGTTCATTTAATTCAACATTTTTTGATTAGGAGTAGTGAGTTTTCTTTTTATGTGCAAAGAATAATTAAAAGTTTTCCTAAGCAATTTCCTTTGTTCCTAAGTGAAAATGAGAAAAGAAAAGGTAATATATTAGTAGGATTATTAATAGTGATAGAGCTTATTCCAAGATGGTGGGGCAGGTTTTCAATTAATCTAAGTACATTAGACCAAAAATAAAAAGAGAAAGAAAATCTCATTCTACTCCAGCTTTCAAACTTCTAGTACATTTGATTACAGACAAGTCTCATATATCAAAAAATCACTTTACTTTTGAGGTATAGTAAGTTCACCTGAATCTAAACATGTCAAAACCAAACTTTCAAACATTTTAAATAACCAAGAAGGGACCAAAAAATGTACAAAAAATTGAACCAGTATTTCCCTAGATTTTCCAGGGGCAATTTTTATTGTCCAATTTTTAAATCATTCAAAATGACCTGAAATGGCTGAAAGGAATTTCCCTTTGAGGCATAAGTAAAACAGTCTCTAGGACCACAGTAGCAATAGGCATTACCGTGCTGTTGTTGTTAAGTCATTACTCAGTCATGTCTGTCTGACTCTATGACTTTCTTTAGGGTGTTCTTGGCAAAAATACTGGAGTGGTTTGCCATTTCCCACTCCAGTTCATTCTGCAGATGAAGAACTGAGGCAAACAGGGTTAAGTGTCTTACCCAAATTCATATAGCTAATAGATGTCTGAGGTGGGATTTGAACTCAGAAAGTTGAATCTTCAGATCTGACATTGTGTTCACTGCATCATCTAACTGCCCTTCAAGTAGGCATTATAGTCATTTCTAAATTTAACCCTAATATTTTGGGAAAGTTGAAAAATAGGCATTTGAGAATAGGATTTTCTTGCATTTAATATCTACAAAGAAGACAAATTCTATCCAATCTAGGTCAATCCAATCTATTAAGTAGCAAGGGAGCTGATTTAATGATCAGTAGAAGATAGACCAGATAGTCTGATCAGAATAGACTAGAAAAAGAATGGAGACTATAGTGTCTAGAATACTTCATAGGAAGTATGCCAGAAAGAAAAATGCCTTAAACTCTAGCTCTCTCCAATGTTTCAGTAACCCAATTACCAACTGTTGTAGAGAAGTAGTACTTGATAAAATAGTACTAATTTCATTTGTGGTTCTTCCTAAGTCTCTGATCTTTGCTTCCCCATTGATTCAATATTTTATCTGCATAAAGACTATTAAAGAAGTGCTTGTTCAAGCATATATTCCTCTCTACTGAAAAAAAATAGAAGTTATGTAACTTCAAAATGTAGATACTGGGAAAACTGCAATATTCTTCTTTAAAATGTAATGTTCTCTAGGAGCAGGTTTCTTGGGGAGCTTGAGCAGCCTTCATTTCAGTTCAGTAATCACCTCAAATGCAGCCAGGGGTTAAAGTCCAAATCCTTTATTGTCTCTTTCCAAGTCTTGTCTCTTTTCTTGTGGCCAGGTGAGCTTTCTTTTAGTCTAGATCCTTTATTATCTCCTTCCTGGGGCTGGGCAGCTTTCTGGAGAACCTTTCAGTCTAGCCTTGGTTCCAAGAGCTTGAGCTCCCACCTGCCTTCTCTGACTTCTGAATCTCCCCGACTTCCAAGGGTTTGTACTTCAGCCTTCAGCCACAATAAAACTGGAAGATGGAATGAATCTGTCTCAGCCTCCGAGAACTTCTAGTGTGCTTGTCTTTCTGGCCCTGAGAGCTTCTAGCTTATATACCCCACACTGAGTATACACCAATCATTATATCACTAGGAAACCATTATTTGCTGTAGGATTAAATCAGTGCTAAATTAGATTTAACCACTGTCTCCTCAATTCCACTCAGTACCTTGTTTCAAGTTCTGGCCTATAACATCTCCTTGTAGGATTAAATCAATCATGCTGAACCATGCTAAATTAGATAACCATTGTCTCTATCAATTCCACTGATTTAGTACTTTGTAAGAATCCTTTGTGTCAAGTTCAGAGTTCTGGCCCATAACAGAAAACCAAGTGAATTTTGCATTTGTATAAATCTTAAAAATATGAACTTTAAGGAATATCCAGAAGTCATTTAGTGCCTCTCCTTTAAATCATTTAGCTATTCAAGTAGAATTCTGTTCTTCTTTAGATGGGTTTAGCCCTCTTCCTTCAGTAAGGAGATCTTTTTTTTTTTTTTTTTTTTTTTGGCTTTTCCTTTTTTTTTTTTTTTTTTTTTTTTTTTAAGTAGAATTCTGTTCTTCTTTAGATGGGTTTAGCCCTCTTCCTTCAGTAAGGAGATCTTTTAACAAACAGCTTCAAATATTTTGCATAGATCAACCCAACTCCCCTGAAATATGGTTAGGTGGAAAAGTAAGCAATGATAAGCTGGGCATTTCCCTCTCCAGGTCAAAGTTCAGTTGCTACAATGAAAAAGGACTTCATCATGGGAAACCAATGGAGGTAGGAGATAAATAGTTATAGATTCACAGTGACCCGACTCAGAGTGGAAAGATGAGACCTTTTTGAGCTTAACAAGATATGGGTATACCTATAACCAAAAGAAAATACTCTTCTGAGTGGGTGAGGACACTATGGGATTCAAGCATAAAAGGATAGAAACTTTAAATAGTCTAGAGGCAAATGGTTCTCAAGGGTTGTAAAAGAAGTATAAGCTGTCATCAAAGAGCAATGAGCCAGGTCATCTGTTCTTCTCATAAGGTGGCTTTAGTTATTTACTGCTTCTAATCTACAGGGAACATATGGACAATTCTCTTCTTTTTTTTTCTAAAAGATATGCTACTCAGTTACTGCCTTTCTAAGAACTAATCCTTGAATCCTTGAACTTAGTGCTCTGCAAGAAATCACTAAATTTGTCTCTGCCCAAGAAATTTCTCTTCTCTACTAAAAGAGGAGATTCTGGACTCACGCTGCCCAGGATATTGATCTTTAAATAGGAGATAGATTTGGAACATTTTTCATGAATTCTTCTTTTAGGGCCAAGTGGGTGAGAAAAGTGTGGCCAGCTTACTGTGCGCATCTTGCCCAAACCTGCTATTAATAGTTCCTAGTGGAGGTAATAAGGAAGAAATCCTCTCTTCACTCTTACATATTCCAGAAGAGAGGTGCACAAGAAGTGGTGAAAAAGCTGAGAACAGTCTATGAAATCTCTTTTATAGGTCAACAAAGGCTACCGCCTCTTTCAGCTGCTTCTTTCAACAAGAACTCATCCTCCCCAGTCTTAACCAACACACTCATCTTGAGAGCAGCTTTAGTCATTGAAATCCATCCCCCGGATGCCACCAAGAGATTGCTCCAAGCATCCATTTTTAGTGAGTAATCTTCAGTTTTTCAGTCTGGAATTATCTTTTTCCTCTTAACATAAAAAACAAAGGGTTAGGGCTTCCACTGGGAGGGGTGCCTTCAAAACCCCCAAAGGCACAAAAGCCTGATTAGATAAGACTCCAATCAGTCCCTCTTACACTCTTGAAAATTTTACTGGATGCTTTAAAGAGAATCTCATTTATAGACCTTTGGTATTAGATGAGGCATAATGCAGGGAGCTAAGTTTGTCACTCTCTTGGATACCTAACAAAAAATTGAAGACAAAGAGGAATTCCCTGTGAGTCAGGGATTCCCTATGTGCCAGGGATTCCCTATGGGTCAGGGATTCTTTAGATTGGGATCATGAACTTAATTTCTTGTGTGTGTGTGTGTGTGTGTGTGTGTGTGTGTGTGTGTGTGTGTTCGTGTGTACAATATACACATACATACATACACAGCAAGTAAGCAACTTCCTAACCTTATCTTCCTATGTTCAAAGCTGGCCAAAGACACAATAGCTGTATGACGCTGGGCAAGTCAGTAAATTCCCTAATTTGTAAAATAAACTGGAGAAGAAATGGCAAGTATTTTTGCCAAGAAAATGGAGGTCACGAAAAGCTCACAATTGAAACAACTGAATAAGAACAAATATATAACACATATGTGGATATAAAACAATGTGTATATAACATATAAAAACATGCATATGCCACATGAGTAATACATATATAATATTTTGTGTTTGTGCATATAATGACATGTATATAGAACATTCTGTACATACACTCTGTGTATGAATATACACAAACATGTTTATAAATTATATTTCAAAATAGTTTCACTTGCAATCCTATACATTTTATTTTATGCAATTAAAAACAATACTGCTGAGAAGGATTCCATAGGCTTCACCAGATTGTCAAAGGTCCATAACACATGAAAGGTTAGGAACTCATAATATATGGTGGAGTTTTCTAGATCTTCCTATTTGTGTTGATTCAATCAAGATCCAAAAGAATGTATGAGGTATATAAAAACTCAAAAGATTTTGACCAGAGTATCTATACCTGGATACTTTTAGGAAAAAAATCAGCTGAATTAAGAATGATTTTTTTTTTTATCCAGAATATGATATGAAGTTGAAGGAACAGCTTACAATACTCATTTGTTTTTGAAATATTGATAGATATGTGCTTGAAATCCAATAGTGTAGTAAGTAGAGGTTCTCCTTATTGCTTCTTTAGTGTACTGTACTCACACTACAAATACATACATATATGTATATGTATGTTTTTGTTCATATATATAAACACACATACATATGCTTTCGTGCATAAATTTTTTTAGTTCTATGTTCAAATACCTTTTTATTGAAATTGTTTTTTCAAGTTTACTTCCAAATCCATCCCTTTTTCTTCCCCTATCTAGCAGTTATCTCTTGTTTCAAAAGAAAAATAAAGGAAAGAAAGTAGTTCCTCAAAAGCAAATCATCAACTGAATGCATTTTTATGCATTGTTTGCACTTCTGCAAAGAAAAAAGGCATGGACATTCATTTTCTCAGTTCTTCTTCAGGGCCAAGCTTAATCATTATAATTGTACATCCTTTGGTTTCATTTTTGGTCTTTCTATTATTGCTATGATCATTGTGTATTTTTTCATTAGTTCTGGTCATTTCACTTTGTCTTTGCTGTTTTTTTTTCATATTCATCATTTCTTATGATACCAAAATATCCCATTATATTCATGATCTATAGTTTGTTTAGTTATTCCTTGGCTATGAGGATCTACTTTAAAAAAAAAAAAAAAAAGATATTCAGCACCTGCTATAGGCTAGGCACTGAACTATGCATTAGGTACAAAGAAGGAAAAAAAAATGAATATGGTACTGCCCTCAAGAAGGTGGAGAAAATACAGCTTATATGTGGATAAGTCAATGCAAAGTGATTTGAAAGAGAACACTGGCAAATAATGTGGGGAGGGAGAATTAAAAAGTAGCAGTTGAATCTTAAAACAAGGATTCTCAGGGGGTAGAAATATAGTGGGAATGCATTGCATGTGAATTTTGGGAAACATCCTATATTGCTCTTTGATGCAAATATAGAGTTGATATAAAAAATATGAAATAATTACATAAAAGTAGATGGAAACCAGATTGTAAGTAGATTTGAATGTCATATAAGGAAGAATATTTATAAGTGAAATGGAGAGTCATTGAAATTTTATGAAAAGAGTAACATGTCCATAGCTAGGTTTTAGTATGTTAATTGAATAGTTGTATAGAGAAAGTTTTTAAGAAAGCAGAGAGCAAAACTTGTTTTAATTTTTTTTTTCCTTTTCTAGGAACTGACTGGTCAAAAGACCCAGTACACTCAAGTATTACCATTAGTAATTAATAAATGAAGATCTGATGGAAAGGATGGTACTTCTCCAGCCACTGGAAAGCATATTTGCCTTTTGGGGAGCATCTGTTAGAGATTAAGTGGGACAATGATTTTTGGAGACACTATGTGGAGCCCTGATGGAATGAAGATAGAAATCCAAACTTCAGTTCTTTTCAAAAGGAAGCCTATGAGCATTTGAGTGTCCTACATGTTTTCCATATCTGTATGTCTTCCTGAATTTAAATCCAGGATTCTGTCAACTAAGTCAGGAAGACATACATTTATATCCCACTTTTCTTAACAAGTCACTTAGCATCTCCCCTCATTCCAGCCTCAGTTTTCTTCTCTGTAAAATAAAGAAAGAACACTTCTAAACTCCATATTATAGAACTGTTTTGAGACTAAAATAAAATGATTTTAGTAATGTGTTTCTCTTGAGATCATTTTAGAACAACATGTACATGTCAATTATGATTAATATTATTCTAATTTTTTTCTTTTTCAATTTTAATGTGAGTATAAAAATAGCTACATACTAACTAAAAATTATAGCAGGAAAAAATGTGTAAATATTTATAAAAATCAATGATTTGTTTATTTTCCAGTTGTGAAGGATAATTATTTGTTAGTTTCAATAAATTATTTGAGGTGTTGACACATGAAAGTATTAGTTGAACTTGTGTCCCTGCTGTGAAATGAATAGTCCAATAAAGATCAAACATTTTTCACATTATAGGTCAAATAAAAAAAAAAGTCATGAACAGCTGGAACCGACACTCAAAATCAATAAATTATGAGCTTTGACAATATGTTAACCTAGACAAAATAATCAGTATGACCACCCAAGCATCTTTGTCACTATTTGACTATAGGAATATACTTCATGACTCTTGTCCACTTAGACTGTATACTTAAGTATAGTAACTATAGTTAGATCAGAGAGTGCCTAATTTCTTTTAATAAATCATTGGTTATAGTCCTCTTATACCTGTTGTATGTATCTACCTACCAATTTCAAATTCTTAAATATTTCAGTTCACCTGGTAGAGTCAGAATAGCAATTCAATTCAATAACAAGTCAAGCTTCGACCCTAAAGTTAAGGAGGCCTGAGTTAACCTCTCATCTATTATGTATGGCCCTAGGTAAGTCATTTAACTCCTGAGAGTCTCAATTTCCTCATATTAAAAACATAAGGTTAATTACCTCACAATTACCTCACAGTATTAGGGGAATCAAATGAGAGAATGTATAGAAAGCACTTTAAAACCTTAAATAATTCTACAAATGGGAGATACAATTACATACTTGGAATTTTGCCCCTCAAACTTTTTCCTATTTCTTGATTTATTGAACTTTAGTAACTCCTCTAAAGTAGTAGATTTTGGGGGCTGATACTGTGTCAGCAAAGAATTCCAGCTTAACAGACCCAGGAATGTGATAATGAGAGCTGATTATTAACTATATAGTATGAGCAAAAACTCCTCAAAAATAACAAATGCTACAAATCAGTTTGATTTATCATTTTGTTGATTATCTAGATTTTTTAAAGTAATAGAGAAAACAAAAAAGGTGGACATTAGCCTTAAAAGAAATCAATCAGGCATATAGATAGATAGATAGATAGATAGATAGATAGATACAGATATGTAATTTTTTTTCCTTCCAGAAAGCCTCTTATCAAACATTTATCAGCACAGTACTAGATGGGCTCCAGTACTGCTTGTATTTCCTTTCCTAGCCTACCTGTACAAAGTAATATCCAAAATCAAATGTTAACAAGATACCTGAAAGGCCTTCATTGAGTTGTTTTCAAATTGTTCTTTCTCCTTCAAGATTTAAATCCTCTTCTGAAGTACTGTGAATACTTCCCATTGAGAAAAAAATACAAGTCTTCTTTGCTGTTAATCACCACAGATATAATAGCAGATACGAAAAAAGTAGAGTCTGGTGTATGTCAGAGTGGAAACACATTGGTCATTTTTATACATATCAATAAAAAAGAAATTAAATTCAGCATGCAAAATTTCACTTACAGAAAGCGATTTTTTCTATATTATTTGTTTTTTAAACATATAAATTTATCAATACAACACAAGTGCTCATAAATTATTTTTTATTACATTATTATGTTTGCTGTCACCTTGTATGGGATCAACTACATATTTGTTTAGATTCTCTCTTGGCCTGTGGGTATACATGTCTGCAGTTTCATGAAGCTACCACTAGATGGGGCTCATTCTAGTAATGGAACTGCACCATCAAGATCTGGAAAAGATTATCAAGTCTAGGGAAAAACTCATAGATGTAAAGTAAAAAGAATTTTGAATGCCAATTAATTCCAAACTTCCATTTTACCAATGAAGACACTGAAGCCTAAAAACTAATTATTTCCAATATTTAGAAACTAAATATTAAAATTAACTTTAATATCTAAGTATGTATTAATTAAACTAATTAAATATTAATTAGGATTCATATTGAATTTAGATTTAATTTTAATAACTTGCCTAATGTCACACAGGTCATAAATATCAGAGATAGGATTTGAGCCTAAATTGTTTCTCCCTAGAGTTTATAAAAAGTGGGAGAACAGATTTTTCTCAATCACAAACAATAATAACATATCTTTCTAAAGCATTTGAAGATTTATAAATTAATTCATTTCCTATAGTTCTATGCAATACATAAAAAAAAATATTATCTTTCTTTTACAAGTGAATTAACTGAGTCAGAGAGATTAAGTCACTTACACAGATTAGCAACCACTAGTTAGTATAAAAGACAAGACTTGGATTCACATCTTTTAACTCCAAAATTATACATTTCACCTTTTCAGATGCAAGATATTAAGGATCCAAAGCTATTTGTGAACAACTATTGGAATGTTGTCTAAGAAAAAATTAACTCTATTGATAAGATGTAATTAATTCATATTCACAAATGAACATTAAAAATTCATAATTTGGGACAAATTTACTAAAGGACAAAAAAAGTACATATATTATCTTTAGTTATTATCTTGTATTATACTAATTTCTTTAAATTACATATATATTTATAGATGCTAGAATAACACAAATATATATATATACATATATAAACATGAATATATATGCATATATATATATACTTATGTATATGTATACATATTTTTATATATATATATCTGTTTTATTTTAGCATAAACTTCCAGCTCTCTTTGTAGTTACATCAAAGATTCTTATTTTTCTAGTCCCCAGGTCCTCATAGTTATCTCCACTTGCTGGTTGACTTGCTTTTGGAGCTGAGAATGAAAGCCTATATCTCTTAATTAGATACTTAAGATTTAATTCATTGTTTAATAATCAAAATTTGAAACCTTCCTTTGCTTGTTTACACATCCTATAAATAAACCTTAGCTTTACAGAGTATTTTAAAGTAGCCTTAACTTATCTAGTCCTTCCTTCAGTCAGAGTTCTTTACTATTTTTGAGTGATGGACCCTTTTGGAAGCCTGGTAAAACTTACTTAAAAGTAGCATAGTTTTATGCCCACATTCATAATTTAATTAAATGCTAAATTTTAGATAAAGGTTAGTAAGAACAAAAATAAACTTTTCTTTTTCCTATTCCAATCCATGAACCCCCTGAAATCTATCCATATTCTTAGAAATAGAATGTCCAGTGTTCTAGTACTGCTGCCCTGTGATTTATAAGGTTCACCCCTTTTACCACTACCCCTGCCCTGTTCCCCAGTGCAATTTGGTTTCTCACTTAGATCTATCTGCCCTTTCTATCTTTTTTTTTTAATTCATTTTTCCAAATTATCCCCTCCTTCCCTTCACTCCCTCCCCCCGATGGCAGGTAATCCCATACATTTTACATGTGTTACAATATAACCTAGATACAATATATGTGTGTAAATACCATTTTCTTGTTGCACATTAATTATTAGCTTCCGAAGGTATAAGTAACCTGGGTAGATAGACAGTAGTGCTAACAATTTACATTCGCTTCCCAGTGTTCCTTCTCTGGGTGTAGCTGATTCTGTCCATCATTGATCAACTGGAAGTGAGTTGGATCTTCTTTATGTTGAAGATATCCACTTCCATCAGAATACCTCTTCATACAGCATTGAAGTGTACAGCGATCTCCTGGTCCTGCTCATTTCACTCAGCATCAGTTGATGTAAGTCTCTCCAAGCCTCTCTGTATTCCTCCTGCTGGTCATTTCTTACAGAGCAATAATATTCCATAACCTTCATATACCATAATTTACCCAACCATTCTCCAATTGATGGACATCCATTCAACTTCCAGTTTCTAGCTACAACAAAAAGAGCTGCCACAAACATTTTGGCACATACAGGTCCCTTTCCACTATTTAGTATTTCTTTGGGATATAATCCCAATAACAGCAATGCTGGGTCAAAGGGTATGCATAGTTTAACAACTTTTTGGGCATAGTTCCAAATTGCTCTCCAGAATGGCTGGATTCTTTCACAACTCCACCAACAATGTATCAGTGTCCCAGTTTTCCCACATCCCCTCCAACATTCATCATTATTTGTTCCTGTCATCTTAGCCAATCTGACAGGTGTGTAGTGGTATCTCAGAGTTGTCTTAATTTGCATTTCTCTGATCAGTAGTGATTTGGAACACTCTTTCATATGAATGGAAATAGTTTCAATTTCATCATCTGAGAATTGTCTGTTCATATCCCTTCACCATTTATCAATTGGAGAATGGTTCGGTTTCTTATAAATTAGGGTCAGTTCTCTATATATTTTGGAAATGAGACCTTTGTCAGAACCTTTACTTTTAAAAATATTTTCCCAATTTGTTACTTCCCTTCTAATCTTGTTTGCATTAGTATTGTTTATACAGAAACTTTTTAGTTTGATGTAATCAAACTCTTCTATTTGTGATCAATAATGATCTCTAATTCTCCTCTGGTCATAAATTCCTTCCTCCTCCACAAGTCTGAGAGGTAGACTATTCTCTGTTCCTCTAATCTATTTATTATCTCCCTCTTTATGCCTAAATCATGGACCCATTTTGATCTTATTTTGGTATATGGTGTTAAGTGTGGATCCATATCTAATTTCTGCCATATTAATTTCCAGTTTTCCCAACAGTTTCTTCCGAATAATGAATTTTTGTCCCTAATGTTGGTATCTTTGGGTTTGTCAAAGATTAGATTGCTATAGATGTACCCTTTTTTGTCCTTTGTATCTAATCTGTTCCACTGATCTACCGGTCTATTTCGTAGCCAATACCAAATGGTTTTGGTGACTGCTGCTATATAATATAGCTTTAGATCAGGTACACTTAGACCACCTTTCTCTGATTTTTTTTTCATTAGTTCCCTTGCAATTCTCGACCTTTTATTCTTCCATATGAATTTTGTTGTTATTTTTTCTAGGTCATTGAAATAGTTTCTTGGGAGTCTGATTGGTATAGCACTAAATAAATAGATTAGTTTGGGGAGTATTGTCATCTTTATTATATTCGCTCGGCCTATCCAAGAGGACTGAATGTCTTTCCAATTATTTAAATCTGACTTTATTTTTGTGGCAAGTGTTTTGTAATTTTTCTCATATAATTCCTGACTATTCTTTGGTAGATGGATTCCTAAATACTTTATACTCTCAACATTCGTTTGGAATGGAATTTCTCTTTGTATCTCTTGCTGTTTCATTTTGTTGGTGATATATAAGAATGCTGAGGATTTATGTGGATTTATTTTGTATCCTGCCCACTTTGCTAAAATTCTGAATTATTTCTAGTAACTTTTTAGCAGAGTCTTTGGGGTTCTCTAAGTATACCATCATGTCATCTGCAAAGAGTGATAGTTTGATTTCCTCATTTCCTACTCTAATTCCTTGAATCTCTTTCTCGGCTCTTATTGCCGAGGCTAGCGTTTCTAGTACTATATTGAATAGTAATGGTGATAGTGGGCAACCTTGTTTCACTCCTGATCTTACTGGGAAAGGTTGCAGTTTATTTCTATTGCATATTATGCTTACTGACGGTCTTAAATATATACTCCTGATTATTCTAAGGAATAGTCCATTTATTCCTATACTCTCAAGAGTTTTTAGTAGGAATGGATGTTGGATTTTGTCAAATGCTTTTTCTGCACCTATTGAGATGATCATATGGTTCTTATTAATTTGATTATTAATATGGTCAATTATACTAATAGTTTTCCTAATATTAAACCAGCCCTGCATTCCTGGTATGAATCCTACTTGATCATAGTGTATTATCCTGGAGATGATTTTCTGAAGTCTTTTTGCTAATATCTTATTTAAGATTTTAGCATCAATATTCATTAAGGAAATTGGTCTATAATTTTCTGCCCTTTCTATCTTAACCATTATCCAAACTTCTTCTTTAGCTTAGATGATTAGATCATAAATGTAGTCAGAAAGGCCCCAAAAGTCCACCCCTCTCATTTTATAAAGTAAAGGAAGGACCAGAGATGTTAAATTTCTTGCCCATGCTCACACTCTAAGAATCTGAGACAATATTCAAACATGGATCTTCCTAACTCAAAATAGAACACTGTCTACTACACCACAATATCTTTAGTAAACAAAGCATCTTTCTTCAAAGGGGATGCTGAAGGTAGCAGTCACCATTAGCCTTTTTTAATGGTGGAAATCTCTTTTTATTATGGAGGATTGAAAAGGGGAAGACATTCATCTGCTCTTCAGTGACCTCCCCTAGACCTAATTCCACCTATTACATTTATTCATCAGACTTGCCTTTCTCCTAACATGTTTAAAAATATGAATAAATGACATTTTTGTTGCTATTCAGTTATGTCTGAGTCTTAATGACCCCATTTAAGTTTTCATGGCAAAGATACTAGAGTAGTTTGCAGTTTTCTTCAGTTCCTTTTATAGAGGAGAACACTGACGTGACTTGACCAGAGTCATATAGCTAATATGTTTCTAGGCCAGATTTAAATTCAGGAAATTGAATCTTTCTGACTCCCACCTGGTGCTCTATCCACTGTGCCTTCTAGCTGCCCAGATGAACCATTAAGAGAGAGCGGAACCACTGAGTGAAAAGCCAAAGATATTGCTATAAAGGAGCAGTCCTTCAAAGTCCAGGACCTAATCAGAGAAAAGATACCATGGCACTATGGTGTCAATTATAAAAAGACGATCAAACTAAAAGGTCTCTTTAATGAGGTAAGGATGAGTACTTAAATGAATAAAAAGTAAATAAATAAGTGGAAACAACACTGATAGAGTGAAGAATTGTAGGTAAAGCCTCTTGCAAACCTCTAACTGTCAGTTTCCTGAGACCGGGAAACCAAAGAGTCTGTCAATCAATAAATATTATTAAATGTCTATTACATACTAAATATTGACTATTATTAGCTATTTATTATTGCTATGTGCCAAGCACCGAAAAAGTACAAGTATGAAGTGCTGGATACAAATAAGAAAAAAGAAAGACCATGACCTCAAGGGACTTATAATCTAATAGTGGAAGACAACCCACAAACAAACTACCAAAACCTGCTTGTGGGTGGGGAGAAGACTGGAGGGAGTCTGGTCCTAGGAACATACGTTAGTAATCAAGGAAGAATTGCATAGCCAGAGAGTCCTTTTTAAATGGAATTTGGAGGAGGAATTCTTTGCTTTCCAGTCTACTGCTCACAGTGTACTGATGCAGTCTCATGGGATGATATGTCCTGGTAATGAAAGCATAGTAGAGTCCACTTCCATTTTGGAAGGAATGCAAATGAAAAAGAAGAAACAGGTTGAGAACATGTGGAAAAGAAGAATGGGAAGTTTCAAGAAACTATGGGGAATAGGAGATCTGGTAAGGACAACACAAAGAAAAGGCACTCTGGGAAGGGAAGATGGTTGGGTTAACCCAGAGCTTCTCTCTCAACCACCATTACAAGGATAGACAATAATTCTGTATCATCTTTGTCATTTTGGGCATTCGCTGAAAACTTTTACCTCTGGGCATAGGAACAAGCTTACCTTTCTTTGCTGTAGACATTCCCTTTCTCTTTTTAAAAAGTGACAAATACAGACTTTTGCTAGTCTGGGTTATTTTGTTGAAAAAAAAAGCAGTTGAAAGAAAATAACTAAGGGGGAAATGTCCCCAAAGGAAAAAGACAATTAGGTCTAATAATGCTAAAGGATTTTTTCTTTTAGAAGCATAGACTATATCTGGTAGCTGAGTTGTAACGAAAGGATAAAGAGAACTATGGATCCTTGGATACTATACCTTATAGTGGAGAAGGAACATTTATACTGGAAAATCTATGTGACAAGGTTGTCATAGAGTGAAGGGCAAACTAAAGTAGTTAAACATTTCTGCTCATTACCCCCAGTGGTCCTCAAACTTCTTAAATAGGGGGCCAGTTCACTGTCCCTCAAAGTGTGGGAGGGCCAGACTATAGTAAAAGCAAAAGCTCACACTCTGTCT
The DNA here is from genome assembly GCF_048593235.1 of Sminthopsis crassicaudata. Lineage (NCBI taxonomy): Eukaryota > Metazoa > Chordata > Mammalia > Dasyuromorphia > Dasyuridae > Sminthopsis > Sminthopsis crassicaudata. The sequence goes on from NC_133618.1 coordinate 517,347,974, forward strand.
CCGCCCCTCAGCCCATTTGCCATAACCTGGCGGGCTGCATAAACGTCCTCAGCGGGCCGCATCTGGCCGAGGGCCATAGTTTGAGAACCCCTGCCCCATACAATCATTTCTAAACTTGAAACTACAGAGTAAAATTAAGAAAGGAGAAAGTTGAGTATTCACTCAAGTAAAACTTTCAGATAGTGAGAAACTCAGCCAAAGATATGGCAGGAGCCAAACAGCTTGAAGCACTGAACTCAGCAAAATACTTAGATATCCAACTGCAATGAGCAATATTTTTCTGGCAGGGCTCTGGCCTAGGTGATCTAATAGGTGTTTTCCATCATCATTTTCATGCTTCTCTGATAATTATAACTTTTCTTTCCCTTCCTATATTCTTCTCCCCATTCTGAGAGACTACTTAATATTCTTGAGTGAATTTCTGTGGAAATCAACCTGAAAGAACTTTGAGAGGAAACGAAGAATGCTGAGTTATTCAGCCACTTGTGATTATTTTATTTAAAGCCAAGTATTGCTGAAATTTTGACTGGCTGTCACTGTACTATTATTAAAATTCTCCTCAAGGAATTTCAAAATGAGAGCAAGCATAAAATTGGAAAAGAGAAATGTGTGATTGTGGGAAATGCCATATCCCATAACTGAGTACACGGATGGGAATCTCTCAAGAGACTCAACTGTGGACTATACAATATTTGTCTAGATAGCAAGAGTCATGAAAAGCCAGAATATATTCATAAATCCTTGATGGATCTTGATGCACTTGGTGACCCCATTCAGGGTTTTCATAGCAAAGATACTGGAATGGTTTGCCATTTCCCTCTCTAGCTTATTTTACATATGAGGAAACTGAGGCAAAGAGTTAAGGGACTTGCACCAGGGTCACACAATTTGTAAGTGTCAGAGGCTGGATTTGAACTCAGTTCTTCTCGATTCCAGAATCTGCATTCTATCAACGGTGCCACCTAGCTGCCCAAAACCTTGATAAAAGTATCCTTTGTCTTAACTATAGGTAATATCAAGACCGCTTGATCAACCAACTTACCTGAACACCAGAGATAGAATTCCTTGTGTCCTTATCAATGACCCAAAGATTTATTTACCCAGACACAATCATAGTATAAACCAAATCCACATAGAAGTCTAAAGAACTGACTTCTGGTAGACTTCTCACTCAAGGGACATGTTCCATTTTATCTTCTTGTTACTTTTGCTCTCCAGGAAATGAATAAACCTTAAAATGAGTCCATAACAAAGGGGGTTGTTTTTATCTTAAATTCTAATGCATATCCAAAAGTGTTATTGTGATGATCATACTAGTTTAAGGTCCATGGGAAACATTGGTCAACACATGCCATTTCTAAGAAAACTTTGTAAATGATATTTGGCTTAAAGTTATTTGGTTGTGTTGCTAATTGGTGGTTAGATAATCATAGCTAATACATTTATATAGTGATATACACAAACATATAAATGTGTGTGTGCATATATATATATATAAATATCTCATTTGTATATGTATGTGCATATATATATATACATGAGCTTCAAAAAGTTTCAGTGACTTGTCTAAAGTCACACAACTACTAAGTGACAGAGCTAGTAGTTTAATTCAACTCTATAGATTTATGATTATAATCAAATGAATCCTTTCTTCCTGACTCCCAAGAGCTAGTTCTCTTCCAAAAACCTTCCTAAACATATGCTATGCTTATATTCATTTATACATTCTTTTGCTCAGGCAATGCTTTTCTCCTCCCTCTCACCACCCCCATCTTTCTGGTCATGTCCTACCTTTCCTTGAAGCCCAAATCATAAACATAAAAATGTTATACTTTCTCTGAAGCTTAGAATATGATAACCCATGAGCAAATTCTCCTTCCCTGTCACTATGAGAGCTCATATAATCTATGCCATTCACTTGGCACATAACAATTACTATTTTGTATATATATGGCTTATCTCTCTATAGCTATAATGTGAAATTTCTTAGAATACAGAGACTATTTACATTTATATCTTTATATTACAGATGAGGCAAACCTTTTAGTGGTACATGAAGTTAGAAAATGGAATGTAGAGTCTGGGAATAGTTCATGACCTGTTTTTAATGGAATAATAGAATGGACAAAGGGGAAAGCATGAACTAAGTCCGGAATTAAGTAGGTTGGGACTACATTTTGGAGAGCATTAAATGCTAGGCTAAGAAATTTGTATATTATCCTAGAGACAATAGGGAGTTACTGAAAATAGAAGTAATACAAACTGTACCTTAGGAAGGTCATTTTGGCTAGTATAAAGAAATATAGGAAAAAGCAAAGACTGGAAGTAGAAAAAACAAATTAAGGGAGAATTAAAACAGGTTCAATTAAAAAGAATTCAAACAATTAAAAGGTAATAAATTGCAACTAAGGGGCTTAATAATAGAGTACCTAGCCTAGAGTCAAGATTCATCTTCCTAAATTCAAGTCTGGCCTCAGACACTTCTTGCTGTGTGATCCAGGGTGAGTCACTTAATCCTGTTTGCCTTAGTTTCCTCATATTTAAGAGAAGCTGAAGAAGGGAATGGCAAATCATTCTAATATTTTTTTGCCAAGAAAATCCTAAATTAGGTTTAAAAAAGTTGGGCATGCCTAAAATTGCCTAAACAAAAGAGATGACAAAGGAACAAAAATGAGAGGTATTATGGAGGTAAAACCCAAAAGTCTTGACAACTATTTGGATTGGGGAAAGGATGGGGGAGAATAAAAAGAAGGAAGAATCCAGTATGACCCTGAGTTGTGGAATGAGGGAACCTGGACAGTGGTAGTATTCTCCACGAAAAAAAGAAAACTTGAAGAGGGCCATATTTCAGAGGAGAAATGGTCAATTCTTTGGACATATGTAATTTAAGAGTCCAAAAAGGATGTGCAGATGGAGATATAGCAAGATATTAGCAATGTGTGACTAGGGTGCAAGATTAGGGATGAATATAATGAAGTTTTACAGTGATCTGCATAGAGAAGGCCAAATCCATGAAAAATGATGAGATATCAAAAGAGAGTGAAAAGAAAAAAAAAGGGGGGGGGGAGAGATTCAGTAAAGAGCTTTAGAGAACACGTTGCCTAAAGTGGAGGAGAGAAGTGGCTGATGAAACAGTGAAAGAAGATGAACAGGATCAATCATAGAAGTAGGAGACAAGAAAAGGGAGAGAAGATCCAAAAGGAAACTGTGTTTAACTGCCAAAAATTGCAGAGAAATTAAGGAATAAAATTAAACAAAGGCCACTGTCTTTACCAGTTGAGAGATTTTTGGTTAGCTGTGAAAGGCATGCTTTCAGTAGAGTTGTGAGGTCAGAAGCCAGATGGTAAGGGATTGAAAAGAGAGTAGTGAGGAAGAAATGGACAGTAAGAGTAAAGAATTATTTCTAGGAGCTTAGCAATGAAAGAGAGGAAAGTTATAGAACAATTGATCTTGAGGGTATGGATGTCAGTCAGGTGAAAAAGGTCATCTGCTTTTTGTTTTTGTCTTAAGCATGGAATGACCTCAACATGTCTGTAGGCAGTGAAGGACTCAAGATGAAAAATAAGAAAAAAGGAATAAATGGGTCAAGCCTTCAGAGGAGAGGAGTGACTATGGGAACAAGAATATATAAGTGCATGATTGGTTTTGACAAGAAGAACCACCTCTTACTCAGAGTTTGGGAACCAAGGGAGAGAAAATAGATTATACTATAGAGGTATAGCATAGAGGAAATGAAGAGACTCATGAAAGACTAATTTTGTCAGTAAAGTAGGAGGCAAGGTCATCTATTGGGAACCAGTAGAATGGATGTTTCATAGAATATTTCAAGAGATAGGAGAAATTTTAGAACTGCCAGCACAGATAGATGATAGGGAGTCCATCAGTGATAGCAGTAGGATCTTGGGCAAATCAATTATGTTCTTTAGATTACTTCTCCTAAAATGGAAGGTATGTTTCATCCTTAGAGTATTTATGGGAATAAATTATATAGGTACCAAGGGCACAGCAAAGTATGGAAAGGATTTTGCAAACATTATTGCAGAGTTTGCCACAAATAGATGCCATAAAAACAGTTCTAAAGCATTGATTATTGGACCAAATAGTCTTGTATGTTATGTATGGAATTGTGTACAACTTTTGAGAGATAAAAGATGAGTTTTGTTTAAAAAATGCCTTCAAAGCTGTACTTTTTTTTATAACATTTATAAAAAATAAACTTAGGAGGATCTAAAAATAAATAACATAAAATTGAGTGGGACTGGACAAAAATAGTCTGCCAAGTCTATAGTATTATAAAGTTCACTTTTTTAAATGTTATGTTTAAATCATTTTGGGAAACTAAGAAAAGGCTAAGTTCCTTTAAAAAGACAATTTTTAAAAGTGACAAGGTGGACAGCTAGGTGGTGCAGTGAATAGAGCATCAGCACTGATTTCAGGAGGACCTGAGTTCAAATTTGACCTCAGACACTTAATAGTTCCTAGCTGTGTGACCTTGAGAAAGTCATTTAACTCCAACTGCCTCTGCTAAAAAAAAAAAAAAAAAAAAAAAAGTAACAAGGACCAGGAGACCAGGACATTTTGTTCTTATCGTCATCATCGTCTTTTTCCAGGATATCATTCTATAGGTAATTTGAAAAGGAGCTTCCCCTTCTGTTACTTAAATAATTCTTCTTCATTTTGAGGAAGACTTCTTGATTAAGTGAGAAAAGACAAGGTCATTTAGCCCAATATGGAATCTTCACTAAAATTAATAAACAAGTAAATAATCAACTGAGCAAATTTTGTGACTAATTAAAAAAAAAAAAAAGAACTAGATTTTGAAGGGGAAAAAGCATAACTTTTTAGGCCAAAATCATTCCCCAAATTATATTAAGCATTAAGCAATGCCCAAAGGCATTTAAGAATTTGGCAACAAAACGTAATTAAAATCTCTATCATTAATCAAATAAAATGTTAATGTGTAGCTAAACTCAATGTTGATAAGATAGACCTATAAATTATAATGATAGGGTTTAAGAGCCAAGATTTCCTTTCCTTTGTGGGGCTAGGAAAGTGGATTTCCCAGGAAGCCATTTTAATGAAGGTAGATTCTTTTTTTCCTATCACCATGACTCATATAATTCAGGTCCAATCTAAAACATTTTCAGTTTCAGAGGATAGAGCCAAGATGGTGGAAAGAAGCCAGGAAATTGTCTGACCTTTCCTCAATTTCCCTCAGAAATAATGTTAAATCAAGTCTCTAAATGAAATGGTAGAACCCACAAAAAGACATAGTGAAACAATTTTCTGGCTTAAGATAAGTTAGAAGGACTTTAGGAAAGGTCTGTCTTATTTAAGTAAATAGAGAGCACAGCCAGAACAGACGATCTCTGAGCAGGCCAGTGGGAGGTCTTAGCCACTGCACAAATCAGCCACCAAAGTCCCTCAATCCTGGCTTATTAGTCTAGCCGAGAGGCCTCCAGGTTCAATATAGAAGTGTGGAGCGGGATGGGTGCAAGACCCCCATACCCAAATTAACTCAGAGACATCTTCAGGTACAAAGAGGAAGCATTTATTTAATCCCTGCAGAGAGAGGCCCAGACAGACCTGGGAACCATCCCAACCCCATCATGTGCTCCTAGAACCTGGTCAGCTTCGGCTTATCCAGGACTTAAAAGCAAAACACTCGAGTCCATTTACAAAGAAGGAAAATGAAACAGACAGTGACGAAGTGGCTTCCTGATGGTCAAACAGGATGTAACCATCCTTGACCAATGATCACTAATGTTGGCTGTCTCCCACAGGTCACATCACTTCCTGCAACTTCCAATATCGATGGTTCAAAATTCATTCCTCCAGAGAACAAATGACCTCCCCAAGGTCCCCATGTGAAACTCAAAATCTTACAAAGATGGATGCCTAAAAAAAAAATAATAACTCTACATGTAATTTGAAAAAAAAATGATATTAAGTCTAGAAAATTATTAAAAATATTTTCACATGAAAACTTGGTCATTGAGGTATATTTACACCTGAATGATTGCAGTTTTGCTTGTTAACTGTGTTAATTGTGTAGATGAGGGTTATAAGTAGAATGCCTTTTCAGGTCTGGAGTAAGCTAGATGATCATTGGTCTTTTCAGCTTTGAAAATTTAAGATTTTATGTACATAACTGAGATTATGAAGAGCTCTTTCACCTTAGGGACAATCAGCATGTGTGTTAGAAAAACTTCATGCACTCGAAGATCAGGTGCACTTCATCTTATACAATGACAAATAAAAATCATATTTTCCTGTTAATTTATGTTATCATTTTAGAGTTGTTTTAGCTTCATGTCTGGTATGCTCTCAGTGAATGGCAGCTCCTAATGCCTTTTCAATCTTTCTGTTAAGTGGTTATTGACTTACAAATGCCCAAATAAAGGCATTTTTTTTTTAAATCTGTCATCATCACCATTTACTCTTTTAAGGGTTTGCAAAGCACTTTATATTCCACTATTTCAATTGAGTCTTATAACAATCTTATAATAATATAGGTCCTTCTACTAGCCCCATTTTACAGATGAGTAAAATGAGGTTTAAGGAACTGAAGTGAATTAAATAGTGAATCTTTTTTTATGTCATTAAATGAGGATCAGCCAAGTCCTTTTGATTTGGCTCATAACTTTCTTCTTCAAAATCTCTTAGCCTAAATTCCTAATCCTGTCTTGGGCTCCTTGAATTTAAATTTTACCTATAAAAAACAACAATAAGTTTGCTTCTCTGGACATGATCAGAGAGGCCCAGATGACTTACAATAATTACCATTCACAGTTTCTTTCTTTTTTCTTTTTTTTTTTTTTGAGACTGGGTCTCCCTATCTCCCCCAGACTGGAAATAAGAGGCCACACATAATCACAATTCTACTAATTGGCATGGGAGTTTTAATCTATTCTATGTTTTACCTAAGCCACTTCACTCCCTCCTGAAGCTGTGTGGTACACATGTCTCCCCTCTCCTGAGGGCTCACATATTTGTACTTTAGCCTAGCCCAGCTGCAAACTCCTGAGCTTAAGCAAACTACCAATCTCAGACTCCCTGGTATTAGGGATTACATGCATGTGCTACCACACATGAACACAATTCCAATTTTGATGAGCACATAGAGGCTTCTGATCCCTTCCAGTCTGGCCAGTCTGGGCTCATCATACAATTTCATTGACCAACCCTTATTAAGTACCTACTATATTTACTGTGCTATATGCTAGGAAAGGTACAGGATTCAGATAAAACATGATATTTGACCTTTTAGACAATGCCATCTGGTAGAAGACAGATATAAATTATGACATGAGCTTTTGGACCTCTTTTTTAGTCTCAGAACCAGTTTTGCAAGGCACAGTGGAGAAAATCAATCAGTCATTGTATAATCAGACCTTTAAAAAATCAGAAACAATATTCCCTAGCTTGATTACCTACTTTATTTTCCAAACTTGGTTTCAAATTACTTTTTGGGATAATTCAGAATGTAGGAGACATTCTATGAAGATGGTTCCTTTAGATGGAAGCACTGAGTTAATAGAATTGAATCATAATTTCAGAAAGTGATTCCAATAAATAAATGGAAAATGTAACAGAAATTTGAGCCCATAAAGAATGAATTTAAGTCTCAAAAAGAAACAGCAGCTGTCCTCTCTTGAGGAAATATAGGCACTAGTAAATGAGAGAAATCCTGCTACTAACCCAAAGAAGAAGATTGCATTTTGTTAGTCAGTATAGCTAATTATATGTAGACTTAACATGGCTAATCAATAACCATGTCCTCTTCTAAGAATATGTACTTAAAACATGACAGGGCCTATCTCATGATGCACCAAATATGCTGAACACTCACTATTTCTACTTATTTACATATAAATAAATGATACAGCCAGAAAAATCCTTGAATGTATCTCTATTTGACTTTGAAGTTTTGTGAAGGAAACTGAAGCATTTTAGGGACAGTGGTGATATTTTCATTTCTTCCTCTAGTCATCTCATTGAAAGAGAAAGAAGAACATAAAGGGAAGAGTCAGCTACCTAAGTAGTTTTAAAGATAGTTATTTTTTTCCTATGAAAACTATAATAATAGATTTTTGGCAAAATATAGGATGCATCTGATAGGGACCTGAAAAATTCTCATGTATATATATATAATACTTTCTCCAAAAAGAGATCAGTTAAGTAGTACAGTGGATAGAGTTCTGGGTCTGAATTCAGGAACATTCATCTCCCTGACTCAGATATTTCCACATTGGAGACCCTGAGCACATCTTTTAACCCTGTTTGCCTCAGTTTCTCATCTATAAAAAGAGCTGGAGAATGATTAGAGTTGGACATGACTGAAATGATTGAACAACTTCTAATGAAGAAATCTAGAATAAGATACATTAAAGGTCCTGTCCATAATCACATGAATAAAAACTGGCAAGATTTCTGACTCCAAGTCTAGCATTCCATTACTTTATGTTGATATAGACTATTTAGTAGCAGACTCATTGAGCTGAACAAAAGGGCTTTAAATTGATATTTGAAAAGCAAAAAGGCAACCCAGATAAAAATACAAAACAAGATGTGCTGATAAAGAAAGGTGATATTTGAGCTGAATCTTGAAGGAAGTCAGGGAAATTCAGAGACCAATATAATTAAGAGACAATCAAGGAACAGTCCAGTGCAAAGTCACAAAGAAAGGATGAGTGTCGTGCTGGAAGACCAATAAATAAGCCAGTACAACATATTATAGTGAAATCATAGAATGAAAAACAAAGAGGAAAATGCACAAAGACTGGAATGGTAGGAAGGGGCCAGATTATGAAGAACTGGAAATGCCAAACAGAGGACTTAAATTTCGATGAAGTCATAGGGAGCCACTGAAGTTTATTGAGCAAGGGATGGGGGAGAGAGTGTGAAATGGTCAAGGACTGCATCTTAGAAAAATTGCTTTTGAAGCTAATTAGAAAGGTAACCTAGAAATGAGACCAGTTAGAAAGCTACCCCCATAATTCAGGTAAGAAGTGAGGAGAACCTAAACAAGAGCATTCCCTATGTGAGTGAAGAGAAAGAACTATAAATGAGAACTGTTGCAAATACTTATTTATAAATAGCTTAAGTATAGTATGAATCTCTCCATTGTATTTGGGTCACTGAAAATCTGATTATTTGTATTCATGTCTCTTGGTTTATATAATATTTTATGTCTCAGCTGTATATTATCACTTGTTCCCTTTTGCATTTCATATTCGCTCAAGGAAGTGTACTGAAAAATCTTGTCAATTTTGCCTAACTAGCAATATAGTTGATTAAAAAAATGGAGAAAAGTAAAGGAATATTAAAACTTTTTTTAAAAGAAGAAAAATAGAAAGGGAAAGGTGGAGTACGAATGAACATTTATTAAATACCTACTATGTGCCATGCATGATGCTAAGAACTTTGCAAGCATGATCTTATTTGATCTTCACAACAACCATGGGAGATAGATGTTATTGTAAGGCCCATTTTATAGTTGAGGAAACTGAAGCAGATAGGGTTCAGTCATTTTCCCAGAGTCAACTACAAGAAAGTATTAAAAAACAAGATTTAAATCCAGGTCTTCCTAATTCCAGGTTCAATGTACAATTTCACTCGCTCAATAAATATAGACAAGCAAAATAACATTAAATATTTTAATTACCCAAAAAGCAAGATTTATTTTATAGAAAATCATGTTTTCATGTACAATTTTTATTTCACTTTTTACATAGAAATAATCAGGATTTTTGTATTAAATTCAGAAAAAAAATTTTTAAAAAGGTAAACAGAAAAAGAATGTATATTTCATCTTAGCTGAATCTTGGAGGAGACCATCATTTATAAGAAAATTTATTAATTCACAAGAAAAAACTTACAGAGAAGAAACTGGAAAACAAAGTTTTGGCTTCTTTTGCTATATGACAATGAGGGAACAATGGGTAATAATATGAGATTACAGGTGATAATAGCAAGAGCACTTGCAATTTTGCAATCATTTGATACTTACATCTACCCTATAAGTAAGCAGCAGAGGTATTAGACTTTCCATTTTACAATCCAATGACTGGTTAGAGTTAGATCTGCAACCTAGTAGCCTGAGTTACATACTGCTGTATCAATTGCACCACAATATCCTAGGATCAGCAAAATTTGTGAGGGAATTTATAAATGGTAGATGGTAATGGTATAGTACCCTTTGTTTAAAACAAATGTTTTAATAAGAGATAGAGAGTAGCACCATATGTTCATAAGGTAGACAGACTACTGTATGGAAATCTATAAGTCTAAGGATAGAAGCACAGTGGAGATACAAGAGGAAAAAGGAAAAAAAAGTAATAGTGTTCAAATTAGCTCCATAAACATTAAGTATATGTTATATGCTGAACCCAAGTTAGGAACTGTGAGTGGACAGAAAGTTAAGATAATATTCATTCTGTTCTCATGAAATTTATAGACAAGTTCTGATATGCTGAATAATTATAACAAATGAGCATTTGTGATGTGCCTACTTTGTGCTTAACACTGAGGATGCAGATAATGAAACAATTTCTACTTTCAAGTGATTTACAGTATAATTTAATATATGATAATTGCATTGTAGAGGCAAAGTTGGACCAAATGGAGAAAACTCTTGCATAAGGAAGATTATTTCTGACAGTAGCATGAAGTTTAAGTTTGAGGGGCCAGATAATAGTGGAAGAAAGATGCATTTGAAGAATTGAAATAATTTAGTTCAGTAATTTCAAGGATCTGTGGTGCCAGGTAGTGCCAGTGGGAACAGATAGAAAGGAATGCATCAGAAAGGGTTCAGAGGTATAATTAACAGAAATTCTTGATAGCTTGGATATGACATTTGAAGGAAGGAGAAACATCACAAATACACAATTCTTTTTGAGAGAATAGGTATTTCCATTGGCAGAAACAGTGCTATCACAGAGGGACCTTTTTTAGGGGAAAAATGATAAGATTGTTTTGGAAATGTTGAGTTTAAGATGTCAGTAGGACTTCTATTTAGAAATATCTTATAAGCAGTTGAGAATAATAATAGCTTTCATACTTTAAGGTGTGCTAATCATTTTACATATGCCCTCTCATTTAATCAACTAAAGGTGTATCTCTGAAACTCAGAAAATATGTCTGTGCTAGTGACATAGATTTGGGAGTTATTTATATATCAGTGAGATAGGAGAAAAAGAAAAGAAAGAAGGGGAAAACAAAGAGGGGTAGTGGCAAAGGGTCATGTTTTTACTTCTTTAAGAAAAACAATTTTCAAGCTAGGAAAGGTAAAATAAGCATTAATAAGAAATAATTGAAATTCAAGACAGGAAAAAAATACCAATAAAATACCTGGTCACCTTAAATTAGTTCAAGTTTTTATTGCCTGATGAATTATAGCCATGACAATTAAAATATTTTACAGTTGAGATAACAGCATGATTGTAAGGAATATTTTAGAAATCATGAAGAGAAAATATACAAATTTTGCCTCACTTTTTTCAAAGGGGTAGAAAATAAATTTTGGAAAATAAAGACTCATAAACTTGGTATTAGCTAAATTCTAGCTATATACAGGAAAAGATAATGATGAATGTTGGAAAGAATGTGGGAAAACTGGGACACATTATTGGTGGAGTTGTGAACTGATCCAACCAATCTGGAGAGCAATTTGGAACTATGCTCAAAAGGCTACCAAACTCTGCATATCCTTTGATCCAGCAGTGTTTCTATTGGACCTGTATCCCAAAGAAAACATAAAAAAAGGGAAAAGGATCCACATGTAAAAAAGTTTTGCAGTGCCAAGGACCTGGAAACTGAGTAGATACTTATCAGTTGGAGAATGGCTGAATAAAGTTATGGTACGTGAATGTTATGGAATATTATTGTTCTATAAGAAATGACCAGGAGCATGATTTTGGAGAGCTCTGGAGAGAGTTACATGAACTGATGCTGAATGAAATGAGCGAAACCAAGAGATCATTGTACACAGCAACAACAAGATTATATGATGATTACTTCTGATGGATGTGGCACTTCTCAACAATAAGGTGATTCAGGCCAGTTTTAATGGTCTTGTAATGGAGAGAACCATCTGCACCCAGAGAGTGGACTGTGTGAACTGAATGTGGATCACAATGTAGTATTTTCACCTTTTTTGTTGTTGGGTGTTTTCATTTTGTTTTCTTTCTCATTTTTTCCCTTTTGGACATGATTTTTCCTGTGCAGCCTGATAATCCTGGAAATTTATGTAGAAGAATTGCACATGCTTAACATTTATTGGATTATTTGCTTTCTAGGGGATAGGGTTGGAGGAAGGGACATAGAAAAAAGTTTGGAACATAAGATTTTGTTTAGGAGAATATTGAAAACTATGCATGTGTATTGAAAATAAAAGGCTTTATACAAATAGATTACTATAGAGATAGCAACTAATTAAAAAATAAAGGAGACAGAATGGGTTCAAAAAGAAAAATCTATACCTAAATAAGTTCATTTTTTGATGCTTTTATTATATTTTTAGATTGTTTCTCTTCAATTGTTTTCTGTCATGTCCAACTTTTATAAACCAATTTGGGGTTTTCTTGACAAAGATACTAGAGTGATTTGTCATTTTCTTCTCCAGTTCATTTTAGAGTTGAGGAAACTGAGGCAAGCAAGATTAAGTGATTTCTCCATGGTCACATAGCTGGGAAGTATCTGAGACCAGATTTGAACTTCAGTTCTGGCACTGTATTCACTGTACCACTTAGCTACCCTGAAGTTTAACTAAATTCAAAAGACATGCTCTATCAATCAAGTGATAATCATTCATTAAGCATTTATAATGTGCCAAATGCTGTACTAAGCACTGAGATTATGGTAAAAAGCAAAAGACCATCCCTGCCTGGAATGAATTTATAGTCTATATTACAACCTATGTCTTCATTTTAGGAAAATATTTGGCAAAATCTCATTAAATGCTTGATGAAGAAACAGAAAAACATAGGGCATATAATTCAATTAGGTAGAACAATGATTGATTAAAAACTATACCCAAAGTCAGTTAAATCTAACCTTGGGTAGTTTTTAATGATATTCCACGAGGCTCTGTTTTTTTAATCTATTGCATCACCATCATTATAAAAGTCATAATAAATCATAATAGTCATAAAATATCATAATTATCATAATAGATCTACAAGGAATCTTAGAGATTATTTGACTTGATCCTGTTATATGATAGTCCTGGAAAACTGAACAAGCTTTATACTAATGACTATTGAATATATAAACTAAAAGCATCATCACTCGGTGGATGACACAGAGCTAGGAAAGATAATAGTTTGATTAAAGCATCAAGTTCACAATATTACAAAAAAGACTAGAATAAGACCAAATCAGTAAAGAATCAAATAGGTATGCACAATCTTACTTTGCTTTAGTTTTGTTGCGGTTTGTTCTTCATTTTCGAAGAGGACCAATCACTTAATGTGGTAATGCCTTGAGTTGTGCATGAATTGGATTTAAGTTGGACAGAGCTACACAATCATTTCTGAAATGGTTTGTCATTTTCTTCAGCTTATTTTACAGAGGCAAAATAAGGGTAAGTGACTTGTCTAGGGTCACACTTAGAGTAAGTGCCTGAGGTCAGATTTTAATTTAAATCTTCCTGATTCCAGGTCCAATGCTTTATCAACTGTGCCATCTAGCTGCCCCAATGAATGATGATGATTGCCTATAATTTTTGATAAATTTGGTGGATTGCTTAAGTTTGGGAGTTCTGAACAGCATAAGGGTTAATGGCAATTGAGAACTCATGTTAAGTCCAGTCCAGATAGGTTAATTTCTGATGTTATTTTTTCTCTGGGATGTGGAGAGAGAGAGAGAGAGAGAGAGAGAGAGAGAGAGAGAGAGAGAGAGAGAGAGAGAGAGAGAGAGAGAGAGAGAGGGAGAGAGAGAGAGAGGGAGGGAGGGAGGGAGGGAGGGAGGGAGGGAGAGGGAGAGGAGAGAGGAAGAGAGGGAAAAAGGGAGGGAGGGAAAGAGACAGCAATACAAATTTACCTTTTTTACTTTCTGAAATTGGTTAGCTTTTCAATTTTAGTCAAGAATAAGAAGTCAGCCTTAGTGGAATGGTTCTAAATATATAGGGTGTGTTAACAACCATTTACTACCTTTTTCCTCTTCAAATTTAAGTCATTCAGGGCTTGTCATGAAAATACCAATGTAGAATTCTAGACTCATTTTAGTTAGGAGCAGTTCTTCACAGCCTCTGGTCTATATCTTTTGTAAATGAATTCCAACAGCAAAGTAACCATGTAATCATACATTTCTAACTAAACACTCATGTAATTTAAAGGGGGTATTTTCCCATGGCAGTCATAAATTGGAATGATATATTGCATTAGGCAATTATAGTTTTGAAGAATGGATAGTGTCACCATTCAAAATGGTTACTTAGGACATATAATAGCAGTGTCACATTCATCACAGCATCCAAGAGACAAGATGCTTAAATACAGTGGAAAGGCCATTAATGTAGAAAGGTTTTAAAACTGTCATTGGATCCATTATAGCTGATACTAGTATTTTACATAAAAATTGCCTTGCTGCAGATAAGGTAAGTTATCTAAGATAGGATCATCTGAGGACAATCAAAGAGGATAAATGATTACCAGGTATTCTACTGCTTAAGAGTACTGGGCAAAAACATATATCAATAAACATAAGATACAGCAACATGAAGAAGTCAAAATGTTCTGTGATTTTGAATGTTCTGTGATTTCTGGCAATTAGCCAAATGAAAATGGAGATCCATCTTTCAGAATAACCCTATGTGTAATCTCATTTGTAGGTCCTAAAAAATACTATATTAATCCATTCAACTGCATACTGTAGGCACACTCAATGGAAGCAAGTAATTTATTCTTTTAGCAGTTTCTGTTCAAAGCCTGTACAGGAAAATACCATGGGGAAATTGAAGCATGGCTTCTAAGCGGTAGTTTTCAATCTGTAACATGCTTTTTTCCTTCTTAGCATGTTTTTCCTTAGTGACTAAGATTTACACATTGATAAAGATATGAGTAACAAATTATAATGTGTTTCTTATCTGCCATTTTAATGGCAAATATGCAGTCAACCAGATTAGCATTCAGTATAAAATTATGCCCCATTTCCCAATATTCCCTCATTCCCCAACCTCCTAATCTGGCCTTTCCATTGAAAGCCTACAATCCTCCAGGCTTAGACTGAAGTCTATTCCAGAAGTTTTGCTCAAAGTGGCAGGACTTCACAATCCATGATCCATATTACTCAATGAATAAAGCACTGACTGGAGAAAGACTTGAATTTAAATCCTGCCTCAGATGCTAATTAGCTGTGGGACCTGAACAAATCACAAACTCTGTCTCAATTTCCTCATCTGTAAAATAGGGATAAAAATAGCATCTACCTCCCAGAGTTTCTGTGAGGACCAAATAAGATAATATTTGTAAAGCACTATTCAAATCTAAAAGCATTATGTAAATGAAAGCTATTATCACTGTGGTTGCAACTGAGGTTTTTTTTTTTTTGTTTGTTTGTTTTGTTATGTTTTGGTTTTAACACTTGTTTCATTTATGTCTTAGAATTGTTTTTTGAACCCTGAAGAAAAATATTTTTTAATGTTATGGTAGTCTACATAATTAATGATCACGACCTGTAAAAATTGTTAAGAGGCATCAACTAAAAAAAAATTCTTAAAAGATTTTCTAAATAATCTAGAACACAACTTAGCTCAGAACAGGACAGAAAGAGTATCCTCTGGTCAAATTAATTGTTGTATATCCCAGAAAGAGAAGCCAGATGGATAAGTGTAAAGGTAAAAAAATAAGTCTAGATGTAGCACATAACACTCCTGAGTAAGACTGGAACCAGAATAAAATGTAATTAGGAAAATTTTAATGAAATAATAAAATTATAATAAAAAATAAATAAAACAACATCTTGGAGCCAAGTCAATATGCAGACCATAGGGATCATTTTTCAGATTAGTGGCCTTTGATTCTTTCAGAATTTGACACCATTGGATTAATGGCTAGAGAACTGAGGTAGAGCCAGGGACTTCAAACTCTTTCTCTGATGTCTACTGGCTGTGTTACCCTGAAAAAGTCTGTTAACCTCTCAGTGCTTTTTAAGATTATAAATTGTCAAAAATATGCCAATCTTTATTAGAAGAGGAAATTCCCTGACTTGGGATTTTTCTTTAGCAATAATATAATAGGTTTAATCCCTATCCCTATTTCCAGGAAAAAATTTCTAACTTTAGTCATGATTTCCTATTTCACACAAAAAGGTTTTTCTACTTCACTCTTCCTTGTACAGTTGTTTGTTCCAGACTGCCACTGTTTTTTACCCCTGAAATTATTCCTGAGTATTCATATCTCTGAGCCATCTGATATATTAAAATATATTGCACCCAAACTAGACTACAAAAACATCTTTCCTCTCTATCCTATTCTTTGGTTTACAAACCAGTTGAAACATTAGGCTCTTTCAGAATTAAGTACGTAATACTGCCCAACAGTTTGACCATCTTGTTTAAAAACTCCTATGTTATTTAACTGTACATTTTTGTCTTATTAGGTCATATAATTGTTGGTGCTGTGACAGATCACAAGCATTTATTTAGCACTTGCTATTTGCCAGGAATTATGCAAAGAATTGAGGACAGAACAACAGACAAAAACATGGTCAACATGCAAACACACTATATTTGTAAAAGGTATATATGGAAAATATGTATACATATATTGCATTTAACATATTTAACATATATTGGTCTGCCTGCCATCTAGGAGAGGGGATGGGGGAAAGGAGGAGAAA